>NW_025793339.1:10132-60663 GCF_021613505.1 Equus quagga | reverse complement strand
TGCTGCAGATATGCCACATCTGTTCCTAGGGCACACCAGCCTTTGTGGTTGGTGGGCAGGGCTTCTCCACTAACACTGAGCTGAGTCTCTCCCTGGAGCTGTGGTGGGACTGTGGATTTTCCCACTGGACAAAGGAGTGATCAAGCTAGGGCTCAGGGTTGTAACCACCTGCTCCCGTGGTCCCACGGGGACTCACTTCCCCTTATGGGAGTACAGTAGAGCTGCGGGAGTTTAAGGAAGCTGGGGGTTTGTTCACCCAGAATTGCACTTGGAAGTAAGAATAATCACTAGGCTATTTATTTCATTGAATGCAGCAGTCACTAAAATAATCTTCTGGCCAATGTAGGGGTCAGAGCAAAACACAGAAACAAAGAGCTTGATCTTCAAGATCATAAACAAAATTACAATGAGTACCACAGGAATATAAAATATTATAAGAGAATACTATGAAAAATTATATGCCAACAAATTGGACAACGTAGAAGAAATGGATAAATTTTTAGATTCTTATCAGCACCCCAAAGTGAATCAAGAAGAAATAGAGAATCTGAACAGATCCATCACAACTAAAGAGATCGAAACAGTAATCAAATACCTCCCAAAATAAAACTCCAAGACCCAGATGTCTTCTCTGGATAATTCTATCAAACATTCAAAGGAGATTTCCTACTTATCTTTCTCAAACTATTACAGAAAATTGAAAAAGATGGAACACTTCCTAAGACATTCTATGAGGCCAACATTACCCTGATATCAAAGACAGACAAGGACAACACAAAGAAGGAAAATTACAGGCCAATATCACTGATGAACATAGATGCAAAAATCCTCAACAAAACACTGGCAAATGGAAGACAGCAATATATTAAAACAAATCATACACCGTGATCAAGTTCTATTTATACCAGGGACACATGGATGGTTCTGATTTGCAGGAGCATCTGCTAATGAATCAATGTGATACACCATATTAACAAAATGAAGAACAAAAACCACACGATCATCTCAATAGATGCAGAGAAAGCATTTGACAAGATCCGACATCCATTTCTGATAAAAATTCTCAACAAATTGTTTATAGAAGGAAAGTACATCAACATAATAAAGACCATGTACGAGAAACCCACAGCCAAATCATACTCAATGGGGGAAAACTGAAAGTCGTCCCTCTGAGCAAAGGAACAAGACAAGGGTGCCCACTCTTACCACTCTTATTCAACATAGTACTTGAGGTTTTGGCCAGAAGAATTAGGAAAGAAAAAGAAATAAAAGGAATCCAATTAGGCAATGAAGAATTGAAACTCTTGCTGTTTGCAGATGACATAATTTTATATATAGAAAACCCTAAAATATCTATCAGAAAGCTATTCGATGTAATCAACAATTACAGCAAAGTTTCAGGGTACAAAATCAACTTACAAAAATCAGCTGTATTTCTATATTCTAATAATGAGCTAACAGAAAAAGTCAAGAACACAATCCCATTTACAATCACAACAAAAATAATAAAATATCCTGGAATAAATTTAACCAAGGAAGTGAGAGACCTATACAATGAAAACTACAAGACTTTGCTGAAAGAAATTAATGATGACACAAAGAAATGGAAAGACATTCCATGCATATGGATTAGAAGAATAAAGATAGCTAAAATGTCCATGCTACCTGAAGCAATCTAGATTCAATGCATTTATCTTCTTTCAATGCATTCACAGTTCTAAGAATCTATTCCAAAGATAGAGTAACAAAACTATGTATAAATCACATATTCCCAAGCATTATTTATAATATCCATAGACTGGATAAAATCCAATATGAGGGTTGTTGATTAAACTATGGGTCAGAATAAAGAAGTATACAGCTATGAAAATGGAAAAAGGAATCTTTCTATATATTGCAATGGAGTGCCCTACAGGAGATTTTCTTATGTGAATAAAGACAAGACAGAAAATTTTTGTAGTGTGATAAATTGTGTGAGAGAAGAGGGAAAGATAAAACAAAAACTAATAAAGATAGGAAGAGATGAAAGAAAACTTTTAGGAATGTAAGTTATAATTTAGCTTTGATTTGGGGGAATGTAATATTTTACATACTTTAAAAGACATATTTATCTCAAAAAGTAAACAAAAAATCTCTAAAATTTAAAACAACAACAAACGAATCTATAATGTTGGACACATGGTCACACAGTGTTTCTATAAAAGACTTTAAACACAGCGTTTTGAGAGTATATCCTCATTGTGTAATGTTTATTTACTATAAATTAAATAAGTAACTATTGAAATATCGTTGAAACTAAAGTTGCAAACATAAAAGAGTTACAGCTCTAAAGGAAGAGAAGATATGCAAAAAACTTTTCATCTTAATTTGAAATAGAAATTTAGTTTGAAACACTTTTTCTCTTAAAAATAGTGTCACTCATAGTGACAACCTGGTAGCAATGAACATCCCTATTCCCAAAATTTTCTCTAAAGGGAAATCTTTGATCTCTAAACAGAACCAGAACTTTTTGGAAAAACAAATGATTTGAAGGCTGAGGTAGAAAATGTTATGACCCTTAAGCAACTTAATTTTCCAGAAAGCAAGAATGTTTTTAACAGCTAGTTGAATCATTTCAAAGAGATATAGAAGGCAGTTTGAAATGGTTCCCACTGGCTTACAGTTAACATAAAAATGAATGTTGATTGCAATTAATTTAAAGGCATGAAATATGTTTAAATGTAAACATTTAAATCCAGATGCCAACAACACAAAAAATAATGTCACTGGTTACTATTAAATGAACTTTGCTGGGGGATCAAATCATTACTTTGAAAACTGGTAAATAAAGAAGATAAATATTTATACTGGCTTTCCTTTATGAACTTTATATCAGGATTTTAGTTTATGAGGGGAAATTCAGAAGAAATAAGAGCAGATAAAAGGATTGAGTTGATAAATCACAACTTTGGAGCTCCCAATAAAAAATGGATCAAGGAAATGCTTTCAATAGATAGTAAAATCATTAAGTGAAAAGTTGATAAGAACTGTTAAAAGGAAGTAATCAAGCTGACGCTACCTGAATCCACAGATCAGACTAAGTGGCACTAAAATTTGGAGAACTAATTAACATGTACCTTACAATTTGGTGCAACCAGAAGTAGTGAGAACCACCTATGAAGAATTCTTGCCTAAAAGAAGCAGAGTGAAACTGAAGTAATAAATCTTGATGTGAGTATCAATTTACAAACATTGGTGCAGGAACAAGACAAATGACAAAGCAATAAGCTAAATACAGAACTTGCAGCATTCTACAAACGGTCCATGTTTTCCAAAAAGTTACCCGAACACACATATGTGTACAAACTCATACACGCGTGCAAACACACGAGGAACGGTACATAATAGAACATAATGTTACATAATAGAGAAAGCTTAGTTATAGCAAGGATATTTTTTTGATTTTTGAATCAAACTGTAAAAATATATCTTTGAAGCAATTGGGGAAATTTAAACATGAGTTTGGTATTAAATTATTTAAGAATACATTATTATTTTTATTAGGTGTAATTTTGACATGAGTGTTTATTTGAATGTTTATTTTATCAGTTTACATTTTTTATAAATTCCTTTTAATGACTTAGTTCTGTTAGCAAGTGGATTGATAGAGAAATATAATACCCTAAACATATAATTATATTTTAACTGACTCAAATTTGTAAGACTGGAAGTCATGGACTCGCTGTCCCTAAAATGTCTCAACCCTTCAGGACAAAGAACACCACACGTAGTCCTGTTTTCTGGGCTTCACACAGCACTATTGGCCAAAAATACATTTGGGACAGGAAAAATATCGGTGTAGAAAGCAGTTCTTGTAGTTCCTTGTTTTGAGACTTGCAGCATTGGCTGAAGTACTTTTTGTTTTCATGAATGCCTTCAAAAGACTTAAAGTTTGAAAATTACATTGGTAAACCTCTTTTACATTTACAATCTCAGTTTATATTGCAGACCTGAATTTATTTCATGGTAGTTTATTAATGAAAATGTACTGCAAAAGTGCTCAACTAATGTCATCTCATATTTTGTTATCGTTCTAATAAATAACAACACTGTGGCATAAATACAGCTTTTAAGGACATCCATAAATGTCCCAGATAGATGTCCTTGTTTTTCTTTCTGCCATAAATAATGTCATTCTGAAAAACCCATTGTATTTTTACAAAAGGGATTTAGAAGGCATGAAATATCACCACAAACTGCAAATTATTGAGATGCATTAAAAAAAACAAACCTGATTGTCGATTTGAAAATCAGTAGTATTTGCTGCTGCCTTTGGCAAAAACTCAACACTCTTCCCCCAGGTATTTGCATAATTTACTCTCTCACTTCATAATGGTCGATACTCAAATAACACCTCACTATGGTCTTTGCTGAGCTCCCTGTTTAAAATGACACCTTCAATTTTATATTTCTTCCATTTATAATTACAGGAAATTATTATGTATTTTTTTGTTTTTTTGTACCCCCAATTACATATAAATTTGTTGACAAAGGGGAGTTCTTTGTCTTTTTCCCCAATACCTAAGAGAGTACCCAGCTCAGGGTAAACCTGTAATAAATATTTATTGAATCAATGAATGAAGGAAGAAAAATTAGCAATTATGTATCCCTATTACGTACTCAACCTTCTTTCCCTGGTTTCTGACTAGAGAGAAAATTCAGCAGAGTGCACATTTGTTTTGGCATGTTTTTCTTTTATTTTGACTGCCCAGTTTCAATAATCACATCTAAAGCATCCTTATTGTTCTTTGTGAAGTATCTCTTTTCTCAAACTTAAACCCTTCATGGTTCAGGTAGGTTTGGCTCTATTCCCAGTTCCTTGAAAGGTCATGTTTATCATTCCATAAAGATTCATGGTATACTTACTTTATGCTAGTCACTGTTCTAGACACTTAGACTATATCAGTGAATATATTCTCTGCTTTCCTGGACATTTTATTCTAGGAGGGGGAAACAAACAATATGAAAGAATGTAATAAATAATGATTAAACATATATTTGAACCATGTTACATACTTGAAACACTAAATTGGGTAATGCAGTAACCCCTGGAGTATAATAGTATGTTCATGGAAGTTTTCACTGAAAAGGTGCATTTGAACAAAAACTTAAGGGAAAGCATTCCATGGTAGACAAAAAAAGTGGTAGAAAGGACCATAAGGAAGGAGTGTGTGATATTTTTTGAGAAACAAAAAGTGAGGAACAAAAGCCAGGCGGCCAGATTAGCTGGAGAAAGTAGAGGGGAGAAAGAGTAATAAAATAGGACAGAGATTTTAAAGTAACAGGACAGACGGTTTTCCCAAATTAATATTTAACTTTGTAAATATCATTGCTTTAGCTCTCTATGGATCACGATGACCTAAAAAGATGAATCTTCACACTTGTCCGATATGGTAAGAATGGATGGTATAGAGGAAGAGGGTTGTGCCCAGCATATAGTAGTCAATCAGTTAATACCAGATAATGATGACTTCTATAATTACATAGTTTTGATAATTGTAGAAAGGTGTGGAAGTGATTGGGGGCTGGAGGAAGAGACTAAATAAAACTTCATTTCATATAAATAAAATGCCCCTCATGTTGCTCCAGGTTTTCTAGTACACAAGAATTACATCAGAGAAAAGTCATTGATTTTAACTGTTTACTTAATGACCTCAAGACAATGGGGCAATAGGTGGTCTCTAGGGTTCCTGTCCCAAAGGTAGTGACTATAGCTATAAGAATGCATACATCACTCTCAACCTGCAGTGGTCCTTCCTTTGCCATCAGCAGATTTGTTTTAAGATTCTGCGGAAAGATTGATGTTAATTTCAATGTGTGGTATGTAGAAAACAACATGAGGGATGGAACTTGCCTTTTATATCTAGACAGTTCTTGAAAATATTTAGTCAAAAGTTACATATCTGAACATGCAAGGAAGAGGATGACCATTTACTTTACAGAGCTTTGCGTTAGAGGGCCTGGCTCAGCTGAGCTCCTCACTAACAGCCCATGAACAACAGCTACTGGTGTGGATGGGGAGAGAAGAGCTCTGAGAATTTGAGGGACTGTGCATTGTCTTGATTCTGTAAAATTTTTGAAGGGGAGTCAAGTTAGAATACAAAAATGTTTAAATAAAATGAAACAAGTAGAGATTGAATAGACTGTCTAGTGAAAATTAAAAGGGACCAGCTTTAATTAAGATTATAAAGCAGGAAACAGTTGTCCTGTGAGAGCAAACATTACAACAAAATGGGGAAAGAATTATAAGAAAGAAGATTTTAACTGTTATATTTTCTATATAGCATTTGGGACACAAGAGGCATTATATTAAATATATAATATTAGTTTAAAGTGAATTCCTTTTTTTTTCAAAAAAGATTGGCACCAGCGCTAACATCTGTTGCCAATCTTTTTTTTTTTTCCCTCCCCAAAGCCCCCAGTACATACTTGTATATTGTAGTTGTAGGTCCTTCTGGTTGTACTCTGTGGGATGCTGCCTCAGCATGACCTGATGAGCGGTGTCATGTCAGCACCCAAGATCAGAACAGGTGAAACCTTGGGCCACCAAAGCAGAGCACGTGAACTTAACCACTTGGCTACATGGCTGGCTGGCCGAAAATGAATTATTAAATGCCCTAGCTAAATTAAATATTGTATTAAGAAAAAAAGCTTGATAATTAGAATGTCTGGCTTTGCAATGGATTGTCTTTTGAGGTTGTCTTTAATATTCAAATTTATGGGTATAGAAACAGGACCATTGAGGGTCTCAGTTTTGCATATGATCTGACATTTTATTGATGAGCCATCTGAAATCTATTTCTTGGGTCCTGAGACCAGAGATAATCTTACCACAAATGATAAAGAAAGAGTTTTCCAGAATGGTAAGATCTTAGAAGTATTGGCAACAGTTTAGAGAAATATAATTCTCTTGTATCACTATTTCCTCATGAAATGTCTTCAGAGTGCAATACTACCTCAATTTATAATCTCTCCCCTTCATACGTAATATAGGACAGAATGAATATCCTATATGTCTTGAAGGGAGAACAGAAAGAGAGTAAGACAGAGACTTAGGAAGGGGCAGTTTCTAAGTCAGAGTCTTTACTATAGTTCCTTATTCCTGAGAGAGAAAATTTCCCTAAATGTCATTCCTATTTCATCTTGATGTTGCTTTCTAGTATAACTCTGTGGCATGTATGCTGTCTTTGGACTATTTCCCATAGGTTTAGAGTCTCTAGTTTGTCAATTAAAAGTATGATGATTTAATAAAGGAAATATGTTAGCATCTAGACTAGAATATGGATCAGAGTCTGGTGTAATAAAATGGATACAGGGCTGGGAGTCTGGGGATCTGGGATCTAGTCATAGTATGTAGATTGGTCCTTATTTGCATTTCATTGGGAAAGCCAAGACTCTCCAGCTTTTTGTTTTGTCACCTCCACAATAAAGAAGTAGACTACATTATCTTTATCATCAGCTCCATTTTTATTATTGCATAAGTATTCAGGAAGTATTGACTCCCTGAACTGAAGGGCATACTCTGAAAATAATTAAGGTTAATTTTGATAACAGATTTACTGAGTCAGATCCAAAAGCAAAGATTAAAGTGCTATATGGAATTAACAATAAAGGCACAGATGTAAAGTATTAGGGGTGTTCATTCTTAATGTCACAGTGTGAGTATACAATGCAAAAATTAATATTTTCAGAAATTTCTCATTTTTGTTACTGACTATAGGACTGACTTAATCAGTCATTGCATTATGCTAGGCTTATCTTTTATGAACTTACAATGTTCAAGGAGAGCTGAAAAAGTCATGAAAATATTTGACAACATAACTATAAATCTCTCGATTTCGTATTCTTATTTTTAAATATTAAAAAATTACAATTGAGAACTTAAAAAAGTAATTCAATAATTGTATTGTTTTTACCTAAAGAAAAATTTAAAATTTTAAATGGTTATCATGTTTGAAAAGTTTAGACATTGAGCATGTCGTAAATAAAAATTACACAGAGAAATCCTGAAAGATATTTTGCTTTGTTTTCCAGTCTTGGTAAGGTTAGTTAACCAAGCTTCTTATATCCTCACTCTCCTTAATCTTTTTGTTTTCAGGACTGATTCAGACTCTAACAAGCAGAAACCATGTTGCTGTCAGAGAGAAATAAAACTTGGGCCACGTTCACTCTCTTGGGCTTCTCAGATTTCCCAGAACTGCAAATCCCTCTCTTCTTGATTTTTCTGGCCATCTACAGTGTCACTGTTGTAGGGAATATTGGGATGATTGTAATAATCAAAATTAACCCCAAACTACACACCCCTATGTGCTTTTTCCTCAGCCACCTTTCATTTGTGGATTTCTGCTATTCCTCCATCATTACTCCCAAGACCCTGGTGAACCTAGTTGTAGAAGACAGAACAATTTCATTTATAGGATGTGTAGTACAATTGTTTTTCTGTACTACCTTTGCAGTAACTGAATTCTTTTTATTAGCTGTGATAGCCTATGATTGCTTTGTGGCCATTTGTAACCCTCTGCTCTACACATTTGCCATGTCCCAGAAACTCTGTGCCGTGCTAGTGGTCAGATCATATGCATGGGGAGTAGCTTGTTCCTTGATATTCACATGTTCCGCAATCAAGTTATCATTTCAAGGTTTCAACACAATTAATCATTTCTTCTGTGAATTCTCCTCATTGCTGTCCGTCTCTTGCTCTGATACTCGTGTCAACCAATTGCTGCTTTTCATTTTTGCCACCTTGAATGGGGTCAGCACACTACTCAACATTCTCATGTCTTATGTGTTTATCATTGTCAACATCCTCAAAATGCATTCAGCCGGTGGGCGCTGCAAAGCCTTCTCCACCTGTGCCTCACACCTGACCACCATTACTATCTTCTACTGCACCATCCTCTTCCTCTACTGTGTGCCCAACTCCAAAAACTCCAGGCGCACAAAGTGGCATCTGTGTTTTACACCGTGGTGATCCCCATGTTGAATCCTCTGACCTACAGTCTGAGAAATAAGGATGTCAAGGCTACAGTAAGCAAAATAGTGGACAGTAAACTATTTCCTTATTAAGAATATTATTTTAGGGTCGGCCTGGTGGTGCAGCGGGTAAGTGCGCATGTTCCACTTCTTGGTGGCATGGGGTTCGAAGGTTCAGATCCCGGCTGCGGATATGGCACTGCTTGGCAGGCCATGCTGTGTTGGCATCCCACATATAAAGCAGAGGAAGATCGGCACGGATGTTAGCTCTGGGCCAGTCTTCCTCAGCCAAAAGAGGAGGACTGGAAGTAGTTAGCTCAGGGCTAATCTTCCTCAAAAAAACAAGAAAGAAAGAGAAAAGGAATATTATTTTAGTAGAGTTTGTCCCTGACATGTAAATAAATACTGCACATAAAAGTTGATTTTAAAGAAACCTTTACAATTATGAAGAGTTAATCTTGTATAATGGAAAGATCATGGATTTTGGTTCAAACAGAGTAAACTTGGCTCTGTCTCTTACTGGAAAATAAGACAGCCATCTGTCTCATCTTGAATTTTTCATCTACAAAATTGAGATAACATAAAATAGCTCTTAACCTGACTGTGAAGATTAAAAGACTATATGAATATCATGTGTAAAACCTTGTATAATCTCAATAAACAATTTTATCCTCTTTATTATACATGTAGTACACTACGCTTTCAATAAATATATGAATATCTCTCACAAAAGTACCAATAGCAGTTAAAATACAACTAGTTTTCATCCTTCAACGAATGTAAAATCCAGTGTTGACAGTAGGGCAGTGAAGAAAGTGACCTTTGTCTAAGGTAGAAAATAATAAATATCATAGAGAATTTGAGAGAAAGAAAAGTTTCAAATCCATTTAAAGACTTTAGAGAAATTCCTTCATAAAATAGATATTGTTTGAATTTGTCCTTGGATAACAGAACAGACAGAATTTTAGGAGACACATTTCAACAAAGCTTTGTTGAGAAGACAGAAGCATGGTAAGATCAAGGAAACCAAAATGTAGTACTGAGTCAATGATGCAGCAATTTTTTTATTGAGCAAATACTTTATAGCATGCATGTATGTGTATTCATGTGTGTGTGTGTATTTTTGTGTATACAGGTTACTTGGAATGAATGGAAAGTTGGTAATATGTGATCTGTATTCTGAATGTGTTTCAAAGGAGCTCCTGTATGGCAGGATGATAAGCTGTGATAGGCTCCACCAGAGCCTGAGAAATAGTAGAGTGGATCTCAAAAAATATTATAGGCAAAAAGTAAGCAGGATGAGTGTCTACCCAATCTGTATTTTATGCTATCATTTTGCCTATAACCCGTCAAAAACATGATCAGTTCTTTATGATTCTTTTTTCTGAACATCAGTGTAATCTCTGAATCCTCAACTGAACATCCACCTTAAAAAAAAGTGTGGGGTATGCCTAGAGGCATAGCAGTTAATTAGCGCTCTCCACTTTAGCAGCCTGGGTCCACCGGTTCGGATCCCTGGTACAGACCTATGCACTGCTTATCAAGCCATGCTGTAGCAGGTGTCCCACATATAACATAGAGGAAGATGGGCACGGATGTTAGCTCAGGGCCAATCTTCCTCAAAAAAAAAAATCCTGTTTGGAGTTGCCTCAAGTGTTGAAAATTAATCAGCTATGTAACTTCATTCAAAATAAAGTGAAAACCAGGCAGTCATTAGCGTTAAGACCTATTTCACCTGGTAAATAAAAAATACTAGATTTCTCTAACATCAATAACTCACTTTTGCTTGAATGTCTTGTAAACCCTTTTGCTTCTCTTTACTCAATGTGTCTACATAAAATTCCAAGCTAGTCATCAGTATAATGGAAGAAATAAATTTCCAAGTGTGTTTTGGTAAGGCAGAACAACTAAGGTGGGGGATAATTTTATATGGATTCAAAACACTTATTTGGAATGTTCATATTATTTTAAACTTATGATCATTATCAAAATGTTGCAGTCATATATATTATATGATAAGAAATCAATGAAACAACCCCGTTGTACGGAAAGATAAAATATGTAAGAAACAGTGTTTTGGATATTGGATGTCGGATGAAGGAATGCTTTTCTCTTCCATTGACTTCTGTTTCTCTAGGTATTCACAAATTTCTTGTTTCATACATATTTAGCAATTACACAATTTCTGATTTTCTTTAAAATTAAAAAATTATTTATATTAATCTTAAATTGAATTCATGATGATTAATGCCTCTTTATAGAGAATTTTATTTTACTTCTGTCCTGCTTGGAACAAGGATGACCACATTTTGTGGTAGAACTAACGCAACCCATTTTGCTTTTACTTTGAGGAAATCACGGCATATGATATTTAAATGACCTGGCCCATTGTTGATGGAATTAATGCAATCATTCAAGACTCCAGACACATCAGATGTACAATTTCCACTAAATACCAGCATACAGTCATATTGTTTTCATTTTCAATTTGTGACATTTCAGATTCTTTATGGTAGATTCTGTAGCTTCTATGTAGAACATGAGTTACGTTAGTAGCCTTCACATTTTTTGGTCATGTACTTCTCAAGAATTTAATTTTACATATAAAATATTTCATCATGAATTTAGCAGCAAAATGTATAATTTGCAGTGCATAGCATAATCTGTTTAAAAGACATAAATAATATCTGAAAAAGCTTTGTGCCTTTCCTTCTCTTGAACTTATATTCAATCCTACTCTCCCCACTGAACATTACAATTTTATTAATCAGATTCATACTTTTTATTTCATGATGCTTTTGGGAAAATCAGAAGTTTTTCTTTCTGTATTGAGTTAACCTTGTAATGATTCAATAATAATTGCACCACTAATTAAAAATATAATTGCATTGAAAATTTGGATAAATATAATTAATCAAAATTAAAAAATATTTTAGGACATATTTCTTCATATGATTAATATTATGAGTATATGTCTGCATTATTTACTTTGATTAATTAATGTATCCTTGGAAAGACATCACTTAATTTTAGAAAACAAGAGGGTTCAGAATCATTTATATTTCCATTTTGTAAAAATGAAAATACTGAGACTATTCGGTCATATTAAATGTAAATGAGACTAGAAATTCTGCCAGAAATAGTGCTTTAATAGGAATATCACTCAACTCTTTCAACTCCATCCAAGTTATATGACAATTTGTCACAATGATCTTTCATGAAAATATTTTTCAATAATGCATTAAACAAAATTAGATTGTCTTCCAATTTTGCTAAGGGTCAAAATTTTGGAAATTATATCTTTCAAAAGGAGTTGTTACCCAGGGACATAGAAAACTTGGATCAAATTCTTTAGTCCTTTCCGTATCCAAGCCTCCTTTCAACTCTTCTGATCAAATGGCAGAATCATTTTCTCCACTCCTGGGATGTAAGCTGTTTTTGTGCCTAGCTTTGTCTAGCTGAAGTGACACCGCATTAGTTTCAAGCCTCTGAGAGGGCTTGTGAATCTTTCACAATCTGGAATTTTCATAGTCCCTTAGAAAGCTGTTCTGTGAACAAGCACAGGCTAGCATATTGGATAATGAGAAACATAGACACCAGACTTGAGTCTGAAGCCTCCAATCATCTAACCCACCAAGCTAATATCATACACATAGCTAACCACGCCAAGATCAGCCATGTCAGGATCAGATCAACAGAAACTAACTTACTGACTCATGCAATACTGACCAGTGCAATAAATAGCTATTGGTTTTAACTAATATGTTTTGGAGTGGTTTGTTATGCGATCATTAGAACCACCCATGTTCACGGCCACCAGCTGGCTCAGCGGTTAAGTTCTCATGTTCTGCTTCAGTGGCCTGGGGTTTGCTGGTTTGGATCCTGGGTGCTAACCTATGTACCACTTGCCAAGCCATGCAGTGGCAGGCGTCCCACATATAAAGTAGAGGAAGATGGGCATGGATGTTAACTCAGGGCCAGGCTTCCTCAGCAGAAAGAGAAGGATTGGCAGCAGATGTTAGCTCAGGGCTAGTCTTCCTCAAAAATAAAAAAGAAAGAAAAAAAGAAATAAAAAGAACCACGCATTTTCTTAATTTCTGAAAATGTTACCACAAAGACTTTCCAAGTCTTATATAACAGTTAAGCATATCTGCTATTCTTCCAGTTACAGTTATCTTTATTAAAACAATGGAATTGAGAAGTTTAGAAAATCTAACATACTGTTGATTTCATTGAGCTTTACAATACAATATTTTACTACAATGGTATTATTATATGTGTTTTAAATACAATTCATCAAAAACTGAGAGCTTCATATTGATATTATTCAATTTAGGGATAATGACCATGAAATCAATTTCAATAAAATTTGTATATTTAAATCAGTTTTTAAAAACTCCTGCCATGTCTTTAAATCTAAGACAAATAGATAAACAAAGTAATTTTCCTGTATGTGGGTTGCTGAGATGATATAAAACATCACTGCCAATGATACTCTTTATAGATAGTCTTTTAGTTTTTCTGTCATGGGACTCTCTCCTTCAGGAGGATGCATTTTGTGACAATACTTTCATGGTGCACTAAGAACAAAAAGAATAGATGTTAAAAATTCGTGTCATCAATCTACTATATATCTGATTTCAAAACATCACTGTATTGGCTAAAATCCATGTCTAATGCCATCATTTTCCATGAAAAGAAATATGTACTATATCTCAGAGTATGACAAGAAGTCAAGCCATGGGTTTGAAGTGTCTTCATTAAAGAAAACTACAGGATTCATGAAAAACAGTATTTCAAATTGTCCTTATGTTTTGGAAGTTTGCTTTCATTTTTCTAATTGGGGCAATTCACATAGTAATATGCAAATAGTAAGAGGAATCCTTAGTTTTGAAAAATGTGAGAAATGGGATTGTGAGAGTGCTAGGTGGAACACAGACCTGGAAACACTCTTCAAACTCAGAAAATGATCAGATGGATCAATTTTAGGAAAATATGTATAGGTCGTTGAGAATTTCAAAAGTGATTACCTGTAACTAATTACATCCATGGAGTTCTTGAAATGTTGGGTATATCCAAGAGCACAAACACCAGACAGTAGTTTGAACACTGTTGGTTTAGGAAGACGTTATACAGTCAGAAAAGGAACAGACCTGGGAGAGGTCCTCGAGGCAATCCCATTTAATGGTGTCTGTCATTGAATAAGGAGTATGATATCTCAGCACCCTTCAGTAGCTTTGCTTTTCCTCACAGGGTCATATGTGTGGCACAATATAAAATGCAGCATTTAGTCTCATTCTGTCAGTGATTCTGTGTGTGACTTTGGGCAAGTTGGATCTGACTATGCCTCAGTCACCTCACTCATAAAGTTACACAACTATATCAGGCTCACTTATTTTTATAAAGATGAAATTTGTTAATAGTTGTATTCAGGATAGTACCAGAATATAGGAAGTGGTCAATAAATGTGAGAAATTATTATTATTTTCAGTAAAAGAGTTCATTATCCCCACCCCTTTCTGGTATTTGTCAGAACTCTGGTGTGGCTTCAGCCCTTATGCCCTCCAGGAAGGAGTTTTTGAGTATAAGACAGGCAAAGTTTATAAGACCTATCCATATATTTCACTAAGGCAATGTGATCCCTGGCTCACAGAGCAATGCTTGGATGTATCATATAAGGCTCTGAAATTCATCATGAACTCTGGAAGTAATCACGTTAAATTATAATAATATGTACCAAGTTGTGATAGTATTTTCCCCTGTTTATATCTCCTAGGAGTTATTAATTGTTTGAGTCTCAAGTTGTAGTTTTCTCGATATCATGTTGATGTCCCACAGAGATCAATGATGATTTGGAGAAGCTTAAGAAATATGGGCCCCAGAGATACCCACACAAAAACATAAAGCCTAAAACATTTTCCATCATAGCATCTTCAGAAATAGGGGAAGCAATATCTATCCCACAGTTTGGTTAGTTGGACTACACTCTGGTTTTTGGGAATGGACATGAATGACATTTTCTGGGATCTGGATGCTTGCTATTTTTTTCTTATGGGATAATTTGTTATAGCCTTGTGTAAGAGAAGGAGAAATTGTAAGTGAAGGCAGTGGTATTAGACACATTTTTAAAAATCTGTATTTAGCTTTCTCTTAACTAGAGAGTGTTTTAAGAAGTGCCATGTTTTGAGCACTCATTTATGAAAATATTTTCCATTTCTATATTGAAAAATAAGCTTAATGGAAAATGAGAACAGTTTAATCTGCAGAATCAAGTATCTTGTAATAGTATTAGTGTAAGAGGGAAAAGAATGTCAAGAAATTGGAAAGAATGCTTGATTTCTCTCTCCTTCCCTCTTTTTCCTTTCTCACATTAACTCCTTCTATGGAATGTGGTAAAGAGTGCATGGAGATTTTCCTGACAGTCACTCTGATGCTGAGAGTGGTAGTAAGTTGTCCTCAGGACTGCTCATGTGGGAACACAGACATGGAACCACCTCGGAAGCAGAAAAGAGAGGAACTATTTTGGCCTTGTGCAAAGCACTTTGAAATGTCTCTTCATAGTAGGTTTCTCAACCTTGGTCCTATTGATGTGTGGGCCAGATAATATTTTGGTGTTTGCATGTGCTATTGGTGTGTGTGGGGGCTGGGGCAAGGACTGTCACATACATCATAGTGTTTAGCAGCCTCCTTAGTCTCTACCCACTAGATGTCAGCAGGGCCCCTCCTTATCTTGACAAGCAAAAATGTGTCTAGGCAATGACAAATTTCCCACGGGAATCAAAACAACTCCTGGTTAAGAACCACGGCTTCATAAGTAATCAACAACCTGAGTTTTCATCTTTAGGCTTGAAAAAAGGAAGAAGTTTATACTCAGAAAAAGATAAATAACTTACTTTTATTGACTGTTGAAGAGAGAAACCATATCATCAGAATAATTATTTGTTTTCAAACTGGGATTTCTTAATATATACATCCTTCAACTCTTTGAAATCATTTGAAGAATCAGGAAAATACTTGGCTGTAGTGAGTTTTCATACAGATTCTCTTTCCTCCGGGGATTACCAACTAGTGCCTCACAGTCAGGTACATGTCTACCAACGGTCAGGAAGGAGAGAACAAATGAGAGTGTTCTCATCATCTATTGTCATTTTCTATTTGTCAAAGGCCTTGAATGTATCCTTCCTTTATTAAAAAAACAATCACACCCTCCTTCCCCATTCTACTCCATAAATCTTAAATTTTGTGAGAACTCGGGCAAGTTTCTACATTGCTTTTTTTAAAAAAAATTGATTGGAACAGAATACTTCTGTGTCATGGATGTTGTGAGGATTAATTAAACACAATTTATATAAACAGATACAATATTCTGCCTGTACAATCTGGCTTACTGTTTTTTAACTTGCCATTTTATCATAGCCATTTTTCAGCTCATTAAAAGTTCCTCAAAATATCATTTTAATAGTTGCATACTTTTCCATAATGTATAAGTACCATAACGTGAGTTATTTTCCTCTTGTTTGACACTTTTTCTAAGTTTTATTTTCATAAACAATGCTGCAATGCAGCAGCAAGCATTTGTGTTAATAATTTTATATTCACATCTTCGAGTAGTTCTACAAATAGATTTAAAGCAGGGGATTCATTTGTCAAATAGGTCTTTATAAGGCTTCGGAGTCATAGTTACTGGAGGTTTGAACCAGGGTACCAATTCCAGGAACAATGGTTGACATTGACTTGTATAATTAACAAAATCACTATGCTAATTTTATAGAAAAAATGCTAATATAGAGTATAAAAGCTGCTGTTTTCATCTAAAACATATTGAAAAAATAATCAGCACTGGTGGCTTAACACTTAAATAAGCATATCTTAAATAAGCATATTTCTCATCATTTCAGTGGAAAAAAGAGAAGGGTACTATGTATTACAAAAATTCTTTCCTGGGATCCCATTATTTCCAGTACTGATTAAAGGGAAATAGAGATTTTAGTTTCAAAAAATAATATGGCTAATTAGATAATTAATGACTCAGTTTCAAGCTCTTAATTGTATAGGACTAGTTTAAGGAATTGTATAGGCTTTTATGGATGTGAATGCTTTTGTGTGATCTGTGATTTTAACTGTGAGCTCTATGCATTTGTATGCTACAATGCCTGAACTTTTCCTAAACTTCACAAAAGCAACGTACTATTTCTTTGCTGAAAAAATTAACTATCCTACTTATTCTAATGTCTTTTTTAGGAGACAGTCAAAATGGAATTTGGGATCATACAATGGAGAATAACTACTAATATTGTTCTCCCATCTCAATAAAGTGGGGACATGGCCAAGGAGAACTGCACCACTGTGGCAGAGTTCATTCTCCTTGGATTAGCAGAGGTCCCTGAATTGAGAGTCTTCCTCTTCCTGCTGTTTCTTCTCATCTATGGAGTCACAGTTTTGGGCAACTTGGGCATGATTGCACTGATTCAGGTCAGCTCTCGACTTCACACCCCCATGTGCTTTTTCCTCAGTCACTTGTCCTTTGTGGATTTCTGTTACTCCACAATCATTCTGCCAAAGATGCTAGCTAATATCTTAAATGAAGACAAAGCCATTTCCTTCCTGGCGTGTGCTGTGCAATTCTACTTGTTTTGCACATGTGTGGTAACTGAGGTCCTCCTGCTGTCTGTGATGGCCTATGACCGTTTTGTGGCCATCTGTAACCCACTGCTGTACATCGTCACCATGTCCAACAATCTTTGTGTGGAGCTGGTGTCCTGCTGCTACCTCTGGGGGACTGTGTGTTCACTGATTCACTTGTGTTTAGCTCTTGAGATCCCATCCTATAGGTCAAATGTGATTAACCACTTCTTTTGCGATCTGCCCCCTCTCTTATTTCTTGCTTGTTCTGATGTCACTATGAGTGAACTGTTGCTATACATTGTAGCCAATTTCAATGAAATCATCACCATCATGATCATTCTCACCTCTTATTTCTTTATTCTTATCACAATCCTGAGGATGCGCTCTGCAGAGGGAAGATGCAAAGCCTTTTCCACCTGTGCCTCCCACCTCACAGCCATCCTTCTCTTCCATGGAACAATCCTTTTCATTTATTGCCGACCCAGTTCTGGCAACAGTATGGATACTGACAAAGTAGCCACGGTGTTCTACACTGTAGTGATCCCTATGCTGAATCCTCTGATCTATAGCTTGAGAAACAAGGATGTGCAAGAAGCTCTCAGGAAAGTGGTGGGCTCCAAAATATTTTCCTAGAGAATATTTTATTAACAGGACTCAGTGTCCCAAAGTGGAGACTGGTGAAAGGGTACAGCGATGGACTTCAGTGTTGAAGTGTTGAAGTGGCGGTAACAGTCAAGCAGCAGGTAGTTATGAGTGAGTCTTTTTGATTCACTTATCTGTGTGCCTCTTCCATGTACAAGGGTAGGATTCAGCATATCTTGGAATTTACAGATTACTTCTTTGCTGTTATTTATTCAAAATGAATTAATTGAGTATGGTTAATGGACTCAAGATACACATATCATTTGCTGTAAAAGCTTCATAAGCTTAATGAAGAAATCACAAGAGTCACATTTTATTTCAGTATTCATTAAGGAAAATATGATTCAATTCCAAGTTGAATTCCTATTATTTTACAATGAAGAACACACCCTTGTCAGATTATGCACAGAATGTGTACATATCCTGTTTGCTATTTCTTGCTTTCTTTATTATTTTTTGTTGTTGTCATTGCAATGTCCAGTGTTTTTGGAATTTCAGAGACTATGATGAAAAATGATGACATTAGTAATAATTATTTCACAGAAATCTTAGAAAAATTATATTACTTGTCATGTGCAATGAGCTTAGAGTAATTCCTGGCATATAACTAGCTCTCTGTCTCTGTCTCTCTGTCTCTCTCTGCATCACTCTGTCTCTCTCATATGTTTTACTATATGTAGTATATTTATATATACTTGCAATCATTTAATAACCATTGTTATGACTGGCAACATTTCTGACTTCGGCCTATTGTTTCACTTTATCGTTCAATTTTTATCTTCATGCTTATTTTACAATATTGTGGATCAAATGACTACTGTGACAGATAAGTGCACTTCTAACCCCTGTTTATCTTTTTGGTTGTGTCTTTACTGTTGATGAAATGATCTTTTTCTCCTTTTCTCTATGTGTCTAAACCACATTTCTTCTTTCAATCCTTATTCACACACACTCTTCAGTATTTGTGAAGGAGGTGAGGAATGGTCGTAAATAACTGAAGTCCATTATATGAATTACTGAATCATAGAAATGTAGATCCAGCATTAAACTTTACTTCTATGTTTTGTCTTGGGTCAAATAAAATGATTTAGTCAAAGCACATAAAACAGCAAGAAAATGTAAAAAGAAACATCTTCTCTATAATAATATGTTTATATTAGACAGGAAACATTATAATGACGATTTATTCAAAGGATAATTTATTTCTGTGTCAAACTAAAATTTAGGGACAGACTAGAAAAAAAGAAGAATTCGAAAAATAGATGTATTTAATGTTCAATGATTTTTAAACTCTTCTCCGTGAGGTTTCTGTTCACTTTGCTCCTACTCCCATTGGGTGTTAATATTCTTCATAATAATTTACAAGACATTTTACATTTAAAAACATTAACCTCAGAGAATAATATCTGCACAATTTGTTAATGTCTTTTAATGTTATGTATTTGGCATTCTTTTTGATATTTAGCTTACATTTTTTATGTAGTTATACTCAATTATTAGCAAATTAAAAAAGAATGTAGTGAAAATGAATCCTGCTCCGTTCTATATTTTATCTCATCGTTGTATGATTTTTATCTTAAATTTTAATAAGTACTAAATTTATTGATTTTTATTTATTTTGCATATGTTTGCCGAATGAATGAAAGCTTACAAAGGAATTGTCCAACTCCCTTTCCCAAACTATATAGTAATGTCACAGCACCATTTATTGAGTATCCTTTTCTTCTCTCTTGTATGTAATATATCTAATTTGTAATGAATGTAATATGTCTATTAAATATTAAAACTTAAATATTTTAATAAATTGTGTTCTTAGCATTGATACTTCTACCAGACCCTGGAAAATATCCTACAGTCCTTACTCCATCTTCTTTAGTAAAGAATAAGGATACATTATTTTATAATGCTTTTTAACATTCAAAATACAAAATTTGTCTATGAGACTGCTGGTATTATGCAAGACTAAAATATACTATCTCTCATCGATTAGCCACTGCCATATTAATACATTGACAGAACTACATTGTGCCCTTAGCTGTATACAAGAATCCCTGGTGACGGGAGGATGTCCATAAAAAGCAACAAAAATTAAACATCACATTTAATGGGAACAAGATACAGAGTTCCTTGCAAATGTTTTGCTGTAACAGTTGATTTATTTAGTAGTCACACTCCAAGAAGTAAATTAACTCAATTATATGACTATTTACTCATACCAGATGAAAAATGGCTTTTGAAAAGAATGCTCAATAAACAGAAAAATGTATTGTTCAGAAATTTTAAAAAATTGAATTTAACATTTCAACAAATAACCATTTTAAGATCTGAGAAAATAATTTAAAGGCTAAAATGAACCATATTTTGAAATTTAATTCTCCTCTACCAACTTGTTTAATTCTTTGCTGGTATATGGATTCTAAGCAGAACCATTTTTGAAAATAGAGGAATTAGAGCCTGTTCAGGATATTGTTGCTCTACAGCAGAACACGCTTTACACATTTAAAGCTAATAACGTCTATGTCAGGATTTATTTGTCTGTTTGTTTTGATTTTCTTAGGTCACCAAGGGATGATATTTAGCTGAGGCATATGCAAAACAAACAAGCAAACAGACAAATAACAACAAAAACACTACAAGTTATTCTACTGCTGGTTTTACTTATGTCACTATCTGTCATTTTAGGCAAATCCACTAGACTCTGTCTCCTCAGTCTCATCTCCAGACTTTATTTTGAAAGATAAGACTTCGACAGGAATAAGTCTCATTTTGTTTTCAAATTTGGCAGGATTATCCCAAGTGGATAGATGAGGACACTGTTCCCAAGTTTCTCAGAAATGCTACCTGTGAAATGTTTCTCACCACGCACTCTTCATCTCTATGTCCATTACCATTTCATAGTTCAAGTATTAAAAGATTCACCATCACTAAATGTACACCCAGGAAATAATCTTTACTTGTTCAACTATGAGACAATGATTTCTTACCATTAATTGTAAGATACATCCAAACTCAGAGATGTTATAGTGGGTGAAAATATGTCTTAAGAAGCAGATGAAATGTAGTAGGGATTCAAATGCTAGAGCTCTTCTCTAGAATTCTGTCAGGGAAAACAAAACAAAATGAACAATTGAGTACATATGGCATCACACATTTTAAATTTAATTTTCATAACTAAAGCAAGGCTTTCCCGTGCATGACCATTTGATCCTTACACTACAAGGCCAAAGGTCAGTGTGGTATAGAAGAAGGATCGGAAGACTAGAAGATAAAATTGAGATCTAGGTTTGGCTGCAGCAATTAATACATAGACTTGAACAGTGAGCACATTCTTACTCCTGATGTGAAGAGCATCAGAGTTAATCCAAATATTTCAGGTAAAGAAAACAAAGCTAAGTGATCTGCTTCAATAATACTTATATATGTATGCATTTATTCATGAGTAGACATAGAAATATGTGAGGAGGATACACAAATGAAAGAGAGAGTGTTCATGACATCCAGGAACCCACACTGTAGCTGGAGAGAAACCTGTGTAAATATATAAACCCATAACTACATCCAATTGGTAGGACAACGAATAATTAAAGGATTATTCACAGAAATTATGACTTTCAAAGAATAATGACTTTTGTCTAGAGAAATTAGAAACAGTTTTTGGAAAGTTTTATGACTCAGCAGTGTTTTGTTGATGAATGAGATAAGTGGTAAGTTAAGGATATCTAGATGAATGAGACATTGTACAAATGTGCAGATATGTAAAACAGTATACAGATAGATAGATAGATGATAGACAAAGATAGAGGTAGATAGATAGATATAATTACATATGCAGACAAATTTGTACAGAAAGTGGACAAGGATAAGTCTAGTAGAGAAAATCTGGGAAGAAATTTTAGGAACTTGGATATGCACCTATAAGTGACTATGAGTCACTCAAATTTACAATCCAGGGAAGGATTTGCTCATTATAACTTTCAGTTACTTATTTTAATTTCATTTACGCTTATTTAATGTATCTATTTTTAGAATAAGTGATATATTTCCATGGTCCACTTCTTTTCTCTCTACCATGTGAAAAATGCCTAATACATACTCCACAGATATTTTATGCATATTCAAACAAATATCTAAATGTAAGTTGACTTCCTTTGAAAAGAGTTGTTTTAGTGGCAGTGTGGCAGACAGATATAAGAGAGTGAATCTATAGGCTTAAAGACCAACTTGGAGACTATCGAACAGTCCAAGTGTGAAATGATAAAACTAGGATCTAGAGAAATGCCAATGATAGAGAAGGCAGATAAAGAATTTTGCAGCAATGTGGTATTTTAAAGGACTGCAGATTTCTGGATAAAAGCTTTATGACAAATTAGAAGAAAAGATGTTATCATACTGTGAACAGTACACAATACATTTGTTTATCCAGTATCCAGGATGTTTGCAATAACTTTAGAAACCCTAATCTGCTGGTTCTAGCCAGATGTAGCTACGTCTTGGGACAGTGAGAAACCAAATTTCCATTTCTAGTCCTATCAGCAATATATATGAGGTGATCCTCTGCTCCTAATACCATTAGCAGGATCATAACAATTATTCTTATTATAATTGAGGGACCTGAGCAGGTCCCACTCCTTCAGTGTACTTAGTGTAACTGGGAGCAGTTAAGCCTTACATAGACCAGGGACACGGTAGATACTTAAGAAATATTTCTCGAAAGACAAATACTGCAAGATCTCACTTGTATGTGCAATCTAAAACAAACTTGTAGAAGCAGAAAGTAGAATGGTGGTTGTCAGCAACTAAGGAGGGAGAAATGGAGACATATTGGTCAAGGGGTACAAAGTTTCAGTTATGCAAGCTGAAAAAATTCTGAAGATCTAATGGATAGCACGGTGATTAAAGTTAACAATATTTTACTGTATACTTGAAACTTGCTAAGAGGATAGAATCCAGGTATTCTCACCAAAAAAGGAAGAAAATAGTAATTTGAAGTAAAGGATATGTTAATTAGCTTGATTGTGGTGATTATTTCACAATGTATATGTATATCAGAACATCAGGTTGTACTCCTTAAATACATATAATTTTTATTTGTCAATTATACCTCAAAAAGCTAGAAAAATTGAAGAAAATAAACAATGTACTAAAAAAGAGAAAAATATTTGTCAAGTAAATAAAAAAGATAACTTCTACTATGATTTGTTATACAAAAATTTGGGGAGACTATGCGAATTATCATGCAACAGGAAGAGAAGACATTTAAACTTTCAATGAACTTTTATATAAAATGATTCTTAAGCTTAAGTTGTTTTTCTTCAGGTTTTCCAGGAAACCAGAAATACATCAGAAAATAATCGTTAATTTTAATTGCTTAAGTCCTCTGGAGAATAAGGCAAGTAATTTTCTCTACAGTCCTGGTGGGACAGGGAGTGGAAGGAGATATAAGAGTCAGCAACTCCCATAGACTAGCTCTCCAGAGGCAGGAGAGGGCCTGCCTTTTCCACCAGCAGCTGGTTTGTAGCTCAGAGAAAATACGGACATTCTTTTTTCATGTGAGGTATGTAGAAGATGCCTTAGATTCAGTCAGTTCCTCATAGGAAAAATCATTTGGAGAAACTTTTCAGCCAACTGTAAACATTAAGTATCTGGAACAGGAAGTACCTCTGTTTACAGAGCTTTGTCTGGAGAACCTGGCTTAGCTGAGCTCCTCCATAGCAGTGTCTGGAATAACTGTTTCCTGAAAGTGGGGGAATAGAAGGGCCCTGAAGGTTTTCAGTTATATGTCCATGAGCTTTTGTGATTTTTTTTGGAAATGCTGTGCATGGGAGAATAAGAGGTATTTAAATAAAATAGAATTGAAAGAAATAAAGTGAACCTTCTGGAGAACTATAATAAACAGGACTTACTCTAAATAAGATTGTAGACGGTGAAAAAAGAATACTGGCTCACAAGGGAAAAAAGAGAAGAAAAGGGAAGAAAGGATAAGGAAGAAGGTTTTAAATACCACACTTCACAGATTCAAAAATAAAGCAAATTGTTTAATCCATAAAATAACATCATTTGGCCGATAAGGAACCAGGATTTTAATTTGCATATTAGTTTTAAGTTGAATTCAAACAGAAGAAATGTGAAAATTTACCAGAGTCAAGAAAATAAAGCAGTAGTTCTCAACTACAGGCAATTATGTATCCTCCTCGGTTCCCGAGGGGACATTTGAGAATGTCTGGAAACATTTTTGATTGTCACAACGGAGGGACTGGGGATTAGGGTGATACTGTCATCTAGTGGATAGAAGCCAGAAATGCTGCTATACATGGTGCAATGCAGAGGGTAGCTCCCCATCACAAAAAAATAGTCCAGGGAAAAATGTCAATAGTGCTTAGCTGAGAAACCTTGAAAAATGGAATTAAGAAATAATTTTATAATATTGATCCTTGACATGAAAACGTTGCCTTCTGATTGATTTTTAAATCCTTGGATATCTGAACAAACAGGGCCATTGAGAATTCTGTGTTATCTGGGGCCTCTCACCTTTAGTGATGGAATATCTGGAACCGTCTGGTTCTAGAGTTGCAGAAACAGAGATGACCTTACCAGAAATGATAGTCTGAGAAAAATCTTCATTATAAAGAATTATAGTTGAAGGGATTCCTTGCATGCTTGATTTACAGTATCAAAAAGAGGAAAGTTCCAGAAGAACTGGGATGTGTTCCTGACCATAACATTCTGAGTTGTTCTGGATATAGGATTGCCAGATCTAGCAAACAAACATACAGAATGCTAAATTTAGCTTGAACTTCAGATAAACAATGAATGACTTTTTAGTATGAGTCTGTCCATACTTATAGCAAAAATTCGTTATCTATATGAGATTAAAATTTAACTGGCGGTTTTACCTCGTAACCAATTTGATAAACCCCACCATTCTCTCTGTCTTAAGAATTCCTTTATCATAAATGTCTTTAGAGTGTGGAGATATCTTAACACTCATCTACATTCTTGGCAGGTAATGGGAGACAGAACGAGTATTCTTAGAATCTTACAGAGAGAGGAAAGAAGGGTCTGGAAAAGGGAAGAGTCTTTCTCAATGTTTAAGGGTACTTATCATACTTATTCCTGAACAAGGATGTTTCTCTAACTCCCATTCTCTACATTTCATCTTGACGTTGATCTTCAGAACAGCTCTGTGGCCCTCAACACATTCATTGGACTGGTTTTCACAGTTTTATAGTATGAAGATTGTCTTTAAAATGGTCAAAAGAATTAGCAAAAAATTGTGAAAATGTGGTCTTTACAAAATAAAAATGTGAATATCTCAATTTATCATGTACGTCAGAGCCTGGAATTGAGTGATGGGTACATGGCTGTGAATTTAAGAATCTGAGTTCTACCTGTAGGTTGATCATCTGATATCTGTCACTGAAGAAGTCATGACTTATTCAGGCTTCTGTGTGCTTACCTGTAGAAAAAGGCAGTTCAATAGAAATTCTTCTTTGAAAAACATAAGTAATTATTTACTTTGATATTTGACTTATGTAGTCAAAATAGGAATGGCCATTAAAGTGCTAAACTGATATTTAAAATATGGATATGATTAAGTATACAGACAATTCTTTCTTTATATCACAATATATGCACATCTTTTTATAAAAATTCATTCCAACTATAGAAGTTATTTTAGATGCTTTGCCTGTCATTAGTAATTGTAGGACATAAAAAACATTTTCTTTTCATTTTTCTAGGCCTTTCTTTGTGCAATGCACAAAATCAGTGAGATAAGAATGTCTTACATGAGGATTTGATTACGTGTTACCACCTAATTTTCCTGAGTTCATATTATTCCATTTGTAAGTCTTTAAAGTCATATTTCAGAACGTGAACAGAATTAAATTTTATAAGTTTTGAGGAAGTAAAATTAACTAGTAATTCTTTTCTGGAACATTAGATATTCCTATCTTGGATACATAACACCTAACAGGATTATAACACAGATCTGTTTTGTTTCACCTTATGCTATACACAGGGGAGAGTGAAGTATGCTTCATGTGTCAATTGCTTTCCATAATGCATTATTTCCAAGACTGACTTTCAGATCTTACCATCAGGAAACATGTTTCTGGCAGAGATAAATATAACTGATGGGGTCATACTTACTCTCTTTGGCTTCTCAGACTACCCGGCACTGCAAATTCTCCTCTTCTTGGTATTTCTGGCCATTTACAGCTTCAGTGTGATAGGGAATCTTGGAATGATTGTGATCATCAAAATTAACACTAACTACACACCCCCGTGTACTTTTTTCTCAGCCACCTCTATGTGGATTTCTACTATTCTTCTATCATTGTTCCCACAATGCTCTGAAGCTACTTGCAGAAGACAAAAGTATTCCATTTTCAAGATGTATGGTGCAATCCTTTTTCTTTTGCACATTTGTAGTGACTAAATCAATTCTATTTGCTGTGATGCCCAATGACTGCTTTGTGGCCCATTGCAACCCTCTGCTCTACACAGTTGCTGTGTCACAGCAACTCTGTGGCATGCTACTAGTTGTAGCATGTGCATGGGGAGCAGCACGTTCTTTGCTACTCACATGTTCTGCTATTAAACTTTCTTTTCAGGGTTTCAATATAATCAATCACTTCTTCTGTGAGCTGTCCTCCCTGATTTCCCTCTCTATCTCTGATTGTTAGCTCAATCAGTTGTTTCTGTTCATTGTTGCCACATTTTTTGGTTTTTTTTTTTCATTAAGGTTATGAAAGTTAACATCCTTGTGAAATTACAGTTGTACATCATTATTAGTCATGTTGTAGGTACACCACTTCACCCCTATTGCCCTCCCCCCACCCCCCTTTCCCCTGGCAACCACTGATCAATTCTCTTTGTCTATATGTTAGCTACCACCTATGAGGGGAGTCATACAGAGTTCATCTTTCTCTGTCTGGCTTATTTCACTCAACCTGATACCCTCAAGGTCTATCCATTTTGTTGTGAATGGGACGATTTTGTCCTTTTTTATGGCTGAGTAGTATTCCATTGTATATGTCTTCCACATCTTCTTTATCCAATCATCAGTTGCTGGGCACTTAGGATGGTTCCATGACTTGGCTATTGTGAATAATGCTGTGATGAACACAGGGGTGCATGGAACTTTTGGAATTGCTGATTTCAGGTTCTTAGGGTAGAAACCCAGTAGTGGGATGGCTGGGTCATAAGGTATTTCTATTCTTAACTTTTTGTGGAATCCCCATACTGTTTTCCATAGTGGCTGTACCAGTTTGTATTCCCACGAACAGTGTATGAGGGTTCCCTTTTCTCCACAGCCTCTCCAACATTTGTCACCCTTGGTTTTGGATATTTTTGCCATTCTAACAGGTGTAAGGTGATATCTTATTGGAGTTTTGATTTGCATTTCCCTGATGATTAGTGATGATGAGCATCTTTTCATGTGTCTATTGGCCATCCATATATCTTCTTTGGAGAAATATCTGTTCATGCCCCCTGCCCATTTTGTAATTGGGTTGTTAGATTTTTTATTATTGAGTTGTGTGAGTTCTTTGTATATTATGGAGATTAACCCTTTGTCAGATAAATAACTTGTGAATATTTTTTCCCAATTAGTGGGCTGTGTTTTTGTTTCAATCCTGTTTTCCCTTGCCTTGAAGAAGCTCTTTAGTCTGATGAAGTCCCATTTGTTTATTCTTTCTATTGTTTCCCTCATGTGAGGAGTTATGGTGTCCGAAAAGATTCTTTTGAAGCTGATGTCAAAGAGTGTACTGCCGATATTCTCTTCTAGAAGACTTATTGTTTCAGGCCTAATCTTTAGGTCTTTGCTCCATTTTGAGTTTATTTTAGTAAATGGTGAAAAAGAATGGTTGATTTTCATTCTTTTACATGTGGCTGTCCAGTTTTCCCAGCACCATTTGTTGAAGAGACTTTCTTTTCTCCATTGTAGGCCCTCAGCTCCTTTGTCAAAGATTAGGTGTCCATAGATGTGTGGTTTTATCTCTTGGTTTTCAATTCTGTTCCATTGATCTGTGCACCTGTTTTTGTACCAGTACCATGCTGTTTTGATTACTGTAGCTTTGTAGTATGTTTTGAAGTCAGGGATTGTGATGCCTCCAGCTTTGTTCTTCTTTCTCAGGATTGCTTTAGCAATTCTGGGTCTTTTGTTGCCCCATATGAATTTTAGCATTCTTTGTTCAATTTCTGTAAAGAATGACATTGGAATTCTGATTGGGATAGCATTGAATCTGTAGATTGCTTTAGGTAGTACGGACATTTTAACTATGTTTATTCTTCCAATCCATGTGCATGGAATGTCTTTCTATCTCTTTATGTTGTCGTCGATTTCTTTCAAGAAGGTCTTGTAGTTTTCATTGTATAGATCTTTCACTTCTTTGGTTAAATTTCTCCCAAGGTATTTTATTCTGTTTGTTGCGATCATGAATGGGATTGAGTTCTTGAGATCTTTTTCTGTTAGTTCATTGTTAGCATACAGAAATGATACTCATTTATGTATGTTGATTTTATACCCTGCAACTTTGCTGTAGTTGTTGATTGTTTCTAATAGTTTTTCTATGGATTCCTTGGGGTTTTCTATATATAAGATCATGTCATCTGCACACAGTGAGAGTTTTACTTCTTCGTTGCCTATTTGGATTCCTTTTATTTCTTTTTCCTGCCGAATTGCTCTGGCCAAAACCTCCACTACTATGTTGAATAAGAGTGGTGAAAGTGGGCACCGTTGTCTTGTTTCTGTTCTGAGAGGGATGGGTTTCAGTTTTTGTCCATTGAGTATGATGTTGGCTGTTGGTTTGTCATATATGGCCTTTATTATGTTGAGGTACTTTCCTTCTATATCTATTTTATTGAGTGTTTTTATCATAAATGGATGTTGGATCTTGTTGAATACTTTCTCTGCATCTATTGAGATGATCATGTGGTTTTTGTTTCTCATTTTGTTAAGCAAGCCTAGACATCAGAAATGGCAGCCAACCCACCAAATGGGTGTATCAGTTGTTGGCAGAACGTCTGCTTCTAGGGCTCTGTTCTACAAAAACAGATGTACATTCCAGTACAATTGTGGAGTGAACAATTGGAGATGGTGCAGTCCTTCAAAGCCGGGGCTGCTTGGTAGAAGGTGATGTGTGGCCACTGAGAACACACAAGGGGACAGGACTGAGTGTCCCTGTTCCTCTGTGGGACATCAGGTCCAAGGATAGGAAAGACCTGGGCTCCTGCCCACCAAACCCACTCACACTGCTTAACACACACACCTATATACGTGCAGGCACATGGGTCCTCAAAGATCATTGCCCTGTAGAGCGAAGAGTGAAAAGATGGATGGCACTTGTTGTGGGCACTTATTTCCCAGTCGGAGGAGTGGACCCTCTTTCCTTACTCACATTAAAACATTATTTTACTAAATGAAAAACAATCGTCAATCCAAATTCTGAAAAACGTAGATAAGATTTTATTCCTTAAGATATTTGTAATCAATCTAAGCGTGTAATATGCGATAATCATATTTTATAATTTGCTCATTGCATAACCTGATCCGTGGCCCATCCAGGAAGGGAAACGATGTGAAAGGTGTCTCCCGGCCTCACACATTCCCCTCTTGGTTTCCAGCTCTCGTGTCACCCTTTAAATGTGGTGCCTATCCCCAGATAAAGACAATAGTCAACATGGGGGCTTCATTTTTCATACATAAGCTTTGATGGAGCAGGAATTTTTCTCCCTAATAAAAACTGTTTTCTTGAATTTAAAAAGTGATTAATCATACTCCTCAGATATTACTTAGCCACACACAAAAGGCCACATCTTGTATGCGTCTGCTCAGCTGAACAGCCCAGCAGAGGTAAGTCCATAGAGTCAGAAAGCTCAGCGGGCCCCAGGGACGGGGTGGGAGGGAGGAGGACTGAGAGAAGAACAGGGAGAGGCCATCCCTTCCACGACAGTGTTCTTGAATGAGGTCAGGATGACGGTCGGGCAACACTGTGAGCGTCCTCCTGGCCAGGGAAATGGACATTTGGAAAGGATCCAGGAATGACATCCTGTTGAAGTGAACATCACAAGAAAAATTAAAGGCAAGCATTAAGCATGTGCAAGACAAAACAGAACTTTAATGAACTGGTGGTAAAGGGGAAGGGGCGGAAATCAGTGGTGGGACCACGGTGCAGGGGCTGAGGCTCGTTGCTGGGAGGACGTGAATGGTCTTTCCATTGCTTGAAGTGCAATCCAGGCTGAGACTCGAGGCGGCTGCGGCGCTGGACGTCGATCTGTGGCTCTGAGGTGTGGTGGGCACTAGAGTTGGAGAAGGGGGGCGATGTTCATCTGGGTTGGGATCTTTCTCAGGAGCTGGTGCTGCAGATCCAAGAAGAGAAAACCACATCCACATGACAAGGCACATGTGTGTGGTGACGGATTGTAGTTAGTCTTTGGGTGGGGGACCTGCTGTAATCTACGCAGAAATCGAAATATATAAGGCGGTACACTTGATATTTATGTAAGGTTATAAAGTACTGTCACTGCAATCAAGAATTAACATGGGTGAATGGTGAAAAAAAAAGATACCCCAAAGTAACCATGCCACACACACACATACACACACAGACACAGACACACACACACACGGACAAACACACACAGGGAAACCAAACGTGACTGTCTTTCCATGTTCCTCCCACGGAAGGGAAACGGCTCACCAATCAGGGAGACTCAGTACACGAACCACCCTCCAGAAGGTTTCCCGTATCTGGAGTCCGTGGGAATTGTGATGGGAGCCAGCTCATTGCTCCCAGCCTAACCCCAGCCTCTGAAGGCTCTGTGCTGAGCGGCCCGGCCACATTGCCTCCACACACGCCCGTGTCACACAGCCCGTGTCCTGCTCACCCTGACTCTCTGCCTCGCTGGGCTCAGGGTGCAGCAACTGTGAAAGCAGAAGGCGAGCTTGATGCTCCACCTGCGAGCCTGGCATGCTGAACGCAAGGAAGGCCAATACCCTTCTCAAGCTCGGAAAGTCTGGGGGGCTGGAAAAAGTCCTGGGGATAGGATTCCATCCACATGCTGAGAATGAAGGCCAAGGCCCTGAGGAGAGACAGGTGGGCAGCGGAGTCAGAGAACCGGCCTCTCTTTCCACACTGCCCTCCCAGGGTACCTCCGTGGGGGCCTGGGCTCCAGTGCCTCCTGCTCCTGCCCAGCCAGGGGCCAGTCCCACTTTCCGTGCGCGTGCGACCTGGCCAGTTTGGCAGAACAGGTCGCGTCTCCAAGGAGAGGCTGGGATAACACCTTGGGAAGTGAGAGCACTCGGTCCCTGGTGTGATCGCCCATCCTTTTCCTCAGGGAAGCCTGACACAGTCCTCGAGTGTCTCCTGGCACATCCCACTGGGATGCCAGTCCAGGAGGGAAGGGCATGGGGCCATCTGCTCTGTTCTTGCACACATTGGTTCACAGTAGGGTGCAGTGTATATCTGGCCGATGAGGGAACAATGGCCTTTGTCTCCCGCCCATGCTTCCTACTGCCCTCCAAACACCTCAGCCTTTAGCTCCTGTGCCTCTGTGCTGCCTGATTCACTAGGTGACCCATGTGGGTGACCTTCCCCTCCTGCTAGGGGCTGACACGGAGGGTGTCATTTGGCCCCTGAGCATGGAGTGGGCTCGCTGGGACGCAGCGGAGCCCCCACCGTGGAGGTTCTATGATATGAGTGAGCAGGATGCTCAGACACCTCCTGTTCTGTGTCCCAGGATGGGGAGTGGAGGAGGGACTGGGATGGGGATTGGATGCATCTGGGTGCTGTAGGAGCATCCTCCACTCCCCCCTGGGCTCCCACAGCACCCACAGTCCCCTCCAGAGCTCTCCTGGACTGCTGTCTTCTCTTCTTTGAGAAGCCGTCAGAACTCTGCCCGCCCGAAGGAATCACAAGATGTTGGGATGGCGGGTGCTGCCAGCAACCCGATCACAGACCCCACACTCCTCTCACAGTGTGGAGAAGGGAGGCCCTCCCACTTGATCCAGTGCCCACTCACTTTTTCCATAGGCGGGTGGGCGCGTCGTCCACTCTACAAAAGAGGATGAATCTGTAACTAGAGGAGACAGGAGGGCATCACATTGACTGTACTGGATGGCAGCTGCCTGAGGAGTCTTTTGTGACTGTCTTACTCCTACCTAGCACGGAGCCCTGGAGGGCCGATCCAGCTGACCTTTCATAGGGCTCAGATTCTCCAAAGGGCCGTCCAGGCAGGAGCTCATTGAGTCCCTACAATAGCCCTTGGTGGTTGTTCCTCTGTTCTCCCCATTATTCAGAGGAGCAAACTGAGGCTCAGAGAGGTATGCAGACCTCCCCAAGACTCCCAGCATGCAGGTAGCTGGAGCCGCAGAGTCCTGGGGAGGGGCAGGGCACTCACCTATTAAAGAACTCATCTAGCACCTCTTGTGTGGTGGCCACATCTGTGTATGTCGAAAGGAAGCTGTGGATAAAAGTGGTGTCGCACAGCAGGAAGGCGGGCACAAGGTGAGCCACCAGACGCTCGAGTGGAGTGTTGTGAACTGTCCACAGCTGGGGAAACGATCTCTTGTCCACTGTGGATGTGTGGAGAGCCTGGGGTGGCACAGAGGAGAGGCTCAGCGTCAGAGACAGCATCCTGGGCACCAGGAGGTTTGGGGCTGGCCGTCAGAGCAATGCCTCAAGCTCCCAGTGACTTCTAGCAAGAGGTGGGACAGGAGTGTCCAGAGTAGGAAACACTTCTGGTCTTGCGGGTAGAATCAGACAGGGGAATGAACGAACGTGTTAGTATCAGTACCAGTAGCAGATCAAGGTGTTAGCGGAGAATTGACAGCACCTGTGTGTGTTAAGAGCATCAGCCCTGGGGTTTCTGACAGAAGAGCCCATTGCAGAGAGGAGAAGACGGGGGCTTTCCCTGCGGTGGGATGGATTGGGACAGGAGGACAGGCAGGACGTTTAGTGTAGCACCGATGAAAAGACAACATGAGGTCCCACAGCAGTGAAGGGCTGAATCAGTCTCGTCCACGGTCTGCCATCCAAAATGTCGTGCAGCTCAGTGAGGCCCCGGCCCCTGACCTGGAGGGGCCATGGGCACGTGTTCCTCAGGAGGGCAAAAGACAGAGCAACACACATGTCCCAAGAGCCACACATCCTTTTGGGGAAAAGCATCCTTGTCCATCATGAGGCTGTGTGAGACATGGAGAAAGTGTGGAAGGATTGTGAGGTCATCATGGACACTTGGGGATGGGGTGAAAGAGGAAAATGTGTAGAAAAATGCAACGATCCCCTTGCCCAAACATGAGGTGAAATGGGAGAACAGTCTCTTTTCTGGGATTCGTAGAGTTATGGTGACAGTGACTTTGAATGTGGCCAAGACAGGAGCTGGGCAGTGCGGGCAGGTTGGGGGCAGAGATGGGGAGACAGATTCCTTCTGGAGCTGGACTGGTACCAGGGCCTTGTAGGACCTAGGGTTGTCTTTGGTGTCTTGGGGCCCTGGGTTCTGGGTTCTGGGTGTGCTGTGCACCTGCACTCACCCAGGACCAGCGCTGGCTTGTGTCGGCCGGGTGCCGCATCATCCCTTCCTGTATAATCAGGGAGAGGAAGGACTGATGTGTCTTGTCCTTTCCGACCTCCTGAGGAACGACCTGTAAAGACAGTGCCCGGCAGCCAGGCAGGAAGCCTCAGAGCACTGGCTGACTGACTTCGGGGGCACTCACACCTCAGTGACTCTCTCCACTCCAGACCCACATAGACAGATGGCCAACAGGCGCATGAAAAGATGTTCAATCTCACCACTTCTTAGGGAAGTTGAAATCAAAACTACCACAAGATCTCATGTCACAGTCATCAGAATGGCTCTAATGAACAAGACAGGACAAAACATGTGTTGCAGAGGATGTGGAGACCAGGGACCCTGCCTACGCTGCTGGTTGGAGTGCATACCCATGCAGCCAGTATGAAAAACAGGATGGAGATTCCTCTGAAAATTAAGAATGGAACTACCGTATGACCCAGCTATCCCACCACAGGGTATGTGTTCAAGAATGTGAAAACACGAATGGGTAAAGATGTCAGCATGCCTGTGTAACTTGCAGCATATTTGACAATAGCCAAGATTTGGAAGCAACCTAGTTACCCATGAGGAAAATGTGGCATATATACGCCGTGCAATACTACTCAGTCATCCGAAAGGAGGAGATCTGGCCTTCTGTGACAGCATGGATGGGCGTGGAGGGTATTATGCTAAGTGAAATAATTCAAGGGGAGAAAGTCCAATAGCCTTGTGACTACTCTCATAAATCAGGGATGACGGCAGCAAACAATCACAGGAGATAGGCTTTGGATTGGGGGTTCCCGAGAGGAAGTGGGGAGGGAGGAGGGTGACAGGGGTGATTAGGCGCACGTGTGTGGTCATGGATTGTCATTAGTCGTTATGTGGTGAACACGACGTCATCTACACAGAAATCGTAATATAATGATGAACCCCTGAAACTACGTAATGCTATAAACGAAGGTGACTCCCATCAGAAAAAGAATTGAAGGAAACTTGGCCCAGTTAAGAGGTAACTTGGGAATCCCCTTTCCATGGTGCCAGCCCTGTCCTGGGATGTGAAGATGGCAGCAGCACCAGGTGATCAGCTGTACACCCAGCAGTTCCCGCCAAGTGAGGATCCCCCCCACGGAAGGGAGAGGGTGGGGGCCGTTCAGTGGGGGCTCACAGAGGTGGCCTGAGCTGGATAGCCCGATGTAGGCCCCCTCGTGTTACCTTTGATGACCTCCTGGCAAACGGCCATAGGTGTGGCGTATGAGAGGTGAGCCACCCTTTAAAACGAGTAAAAAGGTTATGGCTCCAGGTCTTCTGGGGACCATAGACGTGGTAAGGCAGGATACAGCAGGAAAACATCTTTCCGTAGCAGCTGTCTCCAGCCAAGTGAGCTGAGTGTGAGGATCTGGGTGCCTGTTTGCAGGAGGCCCCTGCACTGTGGGCATTGTTGTGGAAAAGGTTACATCATTGCCTGGAAACCATGGTGATCTGAGCCACCTCCTCTCATACCACCCATGCAAGCAGTCCTCTGGGCAGGGCACTGCTCACCCCCTTTTCCATGCAGTATCATATGTGTCCCCAGGATCCCCAAACCACCTGTCTCCACAGGCCTCCGAGAAGGTCTGGGTGCAGCCAGGGTCCCAGCTTTGAGACAGACGCAGACACAAGTGCTCCTTCTTCCCTGTTCCTCATCCTGGAGAAGCCATGGTGCCTCGTGGGGCCATTCTGCCTCCAGTCTGCATGGGGGGGATTATCGTAGCCCATAGTTCTTGGAGATGCCCTCAGGCCCGAGTGGGAAAATACCTGTGAAATTGGAGGAGCGGTGTCCCATGTAGGGAATGCCTCTAACTGCTTTTTTCTTCCTCTCCTCTCCTCCCCTGTGTCTGCCTCTCTTCTGAGCCCACCCCATAGTCCGCCCTTCCATCTAAGGTCTCTGTGTGTACGTGTGTGTCACGGCTCACGTCCTGGATGCCCAGGAGGAAACAGCTTCCACAGAGGAAGGGATGGGCAAGAGCTTCCCAAGAACTGACAGTTTCTGTTGTCCACCGCAAAGCCTATGGGAAGGGTTCGAGTCTTGCCCTAGAATATCAGAATACTTCCTTCTGCTTGGACTCTTGTCTGTCATGTGCCATGGGCCAGTGCTTACCTGTTTATGGGCCTCAGTTTCCCAATTCTCCAGTGTGGGATTGAGTTCAGAAGTGCATAAGCATGAGCTCAGCAAAGGTGGCCCCTGCTCCCTCCACCCTAGGCGTGACATGGATGGGGAACACTCAAGTGTTCGCCTGCCCTGGGCTCATCCTCAGGCAGAAACTTGCCAAATGCACGACCAGGCTGCCGACTTCTCAGTCTCAGCCCCCTGCCCTCTCCATTTCTGACTGCAGTTACAGCAGCACCGCCTTTTCAGAGCCCCCTGAGGAAGCCTGGGAGAGCCAGGGCCCCATCCTTGAGGATACAGAGCTGGGTTCACACCTGGCTCCACCTTGAACTAGACTGTGATTCTGCCCAGGGCATTGAGCCTGTGAGGTCTTCTCATTCTCCCTCAATGGCCTCCTGTGATCCCCTCTGCTTGGTCTACACATGCTGCTGGAATCCACTCCCCTTGAGTGTGGCCTGAAGTTCGTGATTCCCTTCTACTCCGTGGAACAGGGCAGAGTGATGCGAAGCCAGTTCTGAGACTGGGTCCCAAACAGTCCAGGGCTCTCCTCCTGCTCACTCTCAGCTGTTCTCTCTCTCTCTCTCTGATCCCTCACTCTGGGGAACAGGCCTGTGTGTTCTGGGTTGTGCTCTAGAGAGGCTGCTGAGGCCTGGCCCTGAAGGAGACCCACCGACAGAGGGGCACTCAGGCCTCCAGCCACAAGGGGTCCCTCCAGGACCCAGAGTGCACTCAGAGGGGGAGGGAAGCAGATCCTGCCTCAGTTCAGAGCACAGCCTGACTCCCTGAGAGCTTCTGGCAGAGGCTCCCAGCTGAGCACTGCTGGATTCCTGGTCCAGTGCCACTGTCACATAATCAACGTTCGTTGGTTAAGCCCGTAAAGATGGGGAAAGGTTGTCACACAGCAATAACGATAGCTGCCTAACACTGTTGCCCTGCCCCTGGCCCTGGTCTTGCCTTCCTCTCTCCTCCCTCCTCCTTGACTCTGCTGCCAAGCTCCTTCTAGCCACGCTGCCCTCCTCTCTAACCTCCTCTCTGGCCAACCTCACTTGTGCCTCCAAGAGTGTGCACTGCTGGGCATTCCTACAGGCTACGGAGTCCTGGATTGAGGCAGGGCTGGCTCCTTGTCATGCTGCTGCAAATATGAATGTCACCTCGTGGCAGCCCTTCCAGGCCCCTCTCCTTCTGGACCCGGCGCTCCATAGCAGCATGGGCTTGTTTTCCTGGTGGCGTCTGCTCCTTTCATTCCTGTGGTTTTCATTTCCTGGTTTTGTCCAGCTACCCTTCCAGATCTTTATTTGGGGGGCACGAGCTTGTCGGGTCTTTTCAGCAGCAGCGCTCTGGAGTGCTCGGGGCACAGGTGTGGAATGAAGATCCATCCCACCACTGACCGGCTCTGTCCTTAGAGCCAAATAGACTTCCATCATTTGGAATGTGCTAGGTGGATCACAACTAAAGTTAGTCCTGTGACTGAGACTTTTGGTGGCATGTGATGAGTTATTGAAACACGGCCCAAATTACAGGAGCATAGCACTATCTTCCCAGATACCAGTGCATGGTGGGTGTTCCGACTGGAGGGACCACAATCTTTCACATGGCCTTCAGGAACCCATCGTTCTTCCATTGTGTGCCTTCTCCCTCCCTAGGACATGATCCTCATCTGCATCCATCAGCATGATTGGAAAGAACAGAACGAAATTCACGCAGGAGGATGTTATCAGCCGGGTCCAGAACTGCACCAGTCAGTTCCTTTTCTCTTCCCTCAGCAAAGAAGTGGTCATCAGCCACCACGGAGGCTGGACCACGGCATGCAGCCCCATGCCCCAAGAAGTGGAGGATGGATTTTGATGGACAGTTGAAGTTCTCTGCAACAATGAGTCGCCTGTCTAGATTTGTTGTGTGTTTTGAATCTTTGTTGAGGTTTTCCCATATGTCAGGCACTGTGCAAAGAGTTGGTGGCAGAAGTGATGGAGAGGCATCTTGCCCTGGAAGGAGCTCCCAATGTAGAGGGGGAGATGAGTTTTGGTGTCAATGCCTGCCACCCAAAGTGCAAAGGAGAAAGTGAAAGTGCTCGAGAAGCTCCGTGAAGCACTCTAGATTTGGAAGCTGTCTAGAGCTGCGATCAATTGAACTCCACTTCCAGACACCATCCAGAGATGTTTGATAGAGGAAGATGATGACAGGGACAATGGAAGCAGCTAGTTATATACGAGACATGATAAGGAACACTAGGCAGCCATTGAAATCATCCCCTCAAACATTGGAAAGGGCAGGGAGAATTATTCATGTTCAGTGCAAAGTGACTGCGCCGGTTAGGGTGATCCTGTCTTTAGAATAACTCTGTAAATTTGGATTCAAGTATAAATATGTTGAGTATATAAATATGAGGAGAGTGGAGGGCAAGACCAGGGCCAGGGCAGGGCAACAGTGTTAGGCAGCTTTCTGCTTTATAAAATGTTCTGTTGTTCGTGTCATGAAAGGATTTCCTCAATACACTTTGTGTACTGTACGAGCCGTGGAAACGCGGCTCACCCTTTTCTCCTCCGCCACTCCCTGACAAGCACCGTCGTAGTCTCTGCCTCTGTGAGTTTGATTGTTTTAGATAGCCCTCAGAAGTGGAACCATGCATTCTTTGTCCCTCTGTCACTGTCTTCTTCCATTAACATGATGTCATCTGGATTCATCCATGTCGTGTCCTATGGCAGAATTTCCTTCTTTACAATGGCGAAATAATATTGCCTTGTGTCGGTGTTGCAATCCAATGTACACATCAGGATAGATGCGGAGAGGGCTGATGGCCACTCTGAGTTTATTATAACCAGTGTTTCAATATATACATAGCTTACATCTGTTAAACATACACAGGTGCTCTGAACAATGTAATTAGCGAATGCCAAGAATTCTTAGTGATTTCTCAAGGAGCCCTCCCTCAGCCTCTGTTTTGATATTATCATGTTATTGCTGTGCTCCTATATTTTATCTCAGAGCATGCAAGGCCTCCTAGGCAACGGCCCCTCCTGCGCCTGATATCGTGTCTCCATCTGTGCCCCTGGGCGACTGGTGGCTGGCTTATGTTGCCTCCCTCTGGAGGTCTTACCCATCATCGACTAACTGGCCTTCTCACCTCCGGGTCACAGTTTGTTGGCAAGCCTTTTCCAGTGATTATTAACCCTTCCTACGTCAGGGGTGGCCACAGCTTGTAAGTGTATGCCACAGTTTCTGTACCCCTTCATCCGTGGACAGACACTTAGGTCGTTTCTACAGCTTGGCTCTTGTGAATGACACTGCCAAGAACATGGGAGTGCCTGTGTCCCTTCAGGTTCCTGTTTGGAATTTGGAGGATATATACCTAAGAATGGAATTAGTGGAGTGTATGTGATTTCCAGGTTGAATCCTTCTGGGGAATCTCCATAGAGTTTCCTATAGCAGCTGCACAATGTTACCTTTAGCACGACAGGATACACCAGGGTTCCAATGTCTTCACATGCTCACCAACACTATCTTTTGCATGAGTGTGTGATGAGAGCCGTGGTAACAGGTGTGATGTGACATCTCGTTTTGATTTGCACTTGTTTATGGTGGGTGATGGATGTTCAACATCTTTTCCTAGACTTTGGCCACTGACCTGTCTTCTTTGGAGAATCCTCTGTTCAAGTTGCTTTGCCCGTTTTTCAGTGAGGTAAATTTATTTCATCGGGTTTTGGGTTGTATGAGTTTCTCACATATTCTAGATGTTCACCCCTCAGCAGAAATGTGACTTGCAAATATCTTCTGTCATTCTGTAAGTGGCCTTTTCCTCCTTTCTAAGAAATTGTTCCAGCTCAATTGAGATTTCATGGGCACATAACATTGTCTAAGCTTGTGGAGTACAATGTGATACTTTAGGATACATCAATACTGGGAATCATTTCTGTAATAAAGATAGGTAACACTTCCATTACCTCAGAGGGTAAAAACTGTGTGTGTGTGTGTGTGTGTGTGTGTGTGTGTGTGTGTGTAGTGAAACCGCTGTGGCACTGTCCCAGCCCATGGCAGCCCTTCTGCGTGGTCCCCCTTCTCTCCGGCCTTGCTTGTTCCCTGTCCAGGGGAGCTCCTCTCCCTCCCTCCAGGGAAGGCCCTGTTTCCTCTCTGTGATGACCTGTGGTCTCTGACTGGGGGGCTCCATCCTGTGTCAGAGAATGAGAGATTGCTGCCCATGACCTGCCCCACAGCCTCCAAGGAAGTGGACCCCGCATAAGCTGACTTGGAAGGAGGGGAGGGCTCCCCACTTCTCTTCCTTTGGACTGTTTAGCAGGAAGCAGAGTCCCCTCCCTTGCACATACTGAATGTGAGGGACCCCAAGGTGGGCTGTCGCGGCAGGGGGACAGGGCGTTGCTGGTGGAGGAGGCTGAGGGGTGTTTCTCGGGCTCTGCCCAGGGCTAAAGGCCCTGACCGAGGCTCTCCCCAGCCCGCAGCTCCAGCAGCCCCTGCTCTGCTTCCTAAAGGTCTCCTTTGCTCACACAAGGTCAAGTGTTGTTGGTGATGCAACTCAAAGCTTTATCTGGATGGACACCTTCAAGGGCACGTCGATGTGTCCCTCACCTGCCCATAGAGGTCTCTTCCTGAGAAAGGGACCAAGACGGGGGGAGATTGGTGCAGAAAGGAGTGGCCTGGCCTACAGTCTCCTTTGGCTCGGAAGCAGGGCCTGGCTGCCCTACCTAGAAGCTGAATCGTGGAGGATGTGTGCTGGGCTGGCTGAGGGGCCCTGGGCCGGGGGTGTGTCGTGGGAAGGGGCTTGGCCGACAAGTGTTCCAGGACTTGGGGCAGAAGATGCTGTAGGGAGGTGATACCTGAGGGAGAGTGTTGGGCTGGCCCTTCTCGGCTCCATGGGCCACTCCCAGAGGCCCTGATGGCCTGACTCCTGTCTTGTCAGCCTCCCCCTTCAGGTGCCGCCTCCAATGTCTCTGGAGTCCCTGCTTTCCCAAACAAGCCTCAAACGTGGGAGCTGGACCCATGGCCATGGGTTTAAGTTCCTGCCGTCCGCTCTGTGGCCCAGGGTTCAGATTCTGGGCATGGACGTTGCACCGCTCATTACGCCATGTTGACTCCGTGTCCCACATGCCCCAACTAGAAGGACTCACAATTAAAAACTATACAGCTATGTCTTGGGGGGATTTGGGGAGAATTAACAAGGACTCAAACTCGATAAAGCAAGCGTAGATCTCAGAAATAGCAGCCAAACCCTGAAATGAGTATATCCATTGTGTGGGAGAATGTCTGCTTTTAGGGCTCTGTTGTACAAAAACAGAGATGCATTGACGCACATGGACCTTTCAGTATGGTTATGGGAGTGAACATATGGAGATGGCCCAATCCTTCAAAGCTGGGGCTGCTTAGTAGAAGGTGATGTGTGGCCACTGAGAAGGCACAAGGGGACAGGACTGAGTGTCCCTGTTTCCCTGTGGGACATCAGGTCCTAGGATAGGAAAGCCCTGGGCTCCTGCCCACCAAACCCACTCACACTGCTTAACACACACACCTATGCACATGCTCGCACATGGGTCCTCAAAGATCATTGCCCTGTAGAGCGAAGATTGAAAAGATGGATGGCACTTGTTGTGGGCAATTATGTACCAGTCGGAGGAGTGGACCCTCTTTCCTTACATTAAAACATTATTTTACAAAATGAAAAAGAAATCATCAATCCAAATCCTGAGAAACATAGAGAAGGTATTTTATTCATTAAGATAGTTGTAACCAATCAAAGCATGTAATATGTGGTAAACATGTTCTGTAATTTGCACGTTGCATAAACTCAACCGTGGCCCATCCAGGAAGGAAAACGATGTGAAAGGTGTCTCCCGGCCCCACACATTCCCCTCTTGGTTTCCAGCTCTCATTTCCCACTTTAAATCTGGTGCCTATCCCTAGATAAAGAAAATATTCAATATGGGGGCTTAATTTTTCATACATCACCTTTGATGGAGCAGGGATTTTTCTCCCTAATAAAAACTGTATTTTTAATTTAAAATGTGATTAATCATACTCCTCTGATATTACGTAGCCAGACACAAAAGGCCACGTCTTGGATGCGTCCGCTCAGCTGAACAGCCCAGCAGAGGTAAGTCCATAGAGCCAGAAAGCTCAGCGGGCCCCAGGGATGGCGTGGGAGGGAGGAGGACTGAGAGAAGAACAGGGAGAGGCCTTCCCTTCCACGACAATGTTCTTGAACAAGGTCAGGATGACGGTTGGGCAACACTGTGAGCGTCCTCCTGGCCAGGGAAATGGACGTTTGTTTTTTTTATTAAGATTAGGATAGTTCACAACCTTGTGAAATTTCAGTTGTACATTATTTTTAGTCACGTTGTAGGTACACCACTTCACCCTTTGTGCCCTCTCCCCACCTCCCCTTTGCCCTGGTAACCACCAATCAGTTCTCCTTGTCTATATGTTAACTTCCACCTATGAGTGGAGTCATACAGAGTTCATCTTTCTCTGTCTGGCTTATTTCACTTAACGTAATACCCTCAAGGTTCATCCATGTTGTTGTGAATGGGACGATTTTGTACTTTTTATGGCTGAGTAGTATTCCGTTGCATATACATACCATATTGTCTTTATCCAATCGTCAGTTGCTGGGCACTTAGGTTGCTTCCATGTCTTGGCTATTGTAAATAATGCTGCGCTGAACATAGGGGTGCATGGGACTTTTGGAATTGCTGATTTCACGTTCTTTGGATAGATACCCGGTAGTGGGATGGCTGGGTCATAAGGTATTTCTATTTTTAAGTTTTTGAGAAATCTCCATACTGTTTTCCATAGTGGCTGCACCAGTTTGCATTCCCACCAACAATGTATGAGGGTTGCTTTTTCTCCACAACCTCTCCACTATTTTTCACTCTTGGTTTTGGATATTTTTGCCATTCTAACTGGTGTAAGGTGATATCTTAGTGTAGTTTTGATTTGCATTTCCCTGATGATTAGTGATGATGAGGATCTTTTCATGTGTCTATTGGCCATCCGAATATCTTCTTTGGAGAAACGTCTGTTCATGTCTCCTGCCCATTTTTTGATGGGGTTGTTTGATTTTTTTGTTGTTGAGCTGTGTGAGTTCTTTGTATATTATGGAGATTAACCCTTTGTCGGATAAGTAACTTGTAAATATTTTTTCCCAATTAGTGGGCTGTTTTTTTTGTTTCAATCCTGTTTTCCCTTGCCTTGAAGAAGCTCTTTAGTCTGATGAAGTCCCATTGTTTATTCTTTCTATTATTTCCCACGTCTGAGGAGTTATGGTGCCCGAAAAGATTCTTTTGAAACTGATGTCAAAGAGTGTACTGCCTATATTCTCTTCTAGCAGACTTATTGTTTCAGGCCTAATCTTTAGGTTTTTGATCCATTTTGAGTTTATTTTGGTGAATGGTGAAAAACAATGGTCAATTTTCTTTCTTTTACATGCGGCCGTCCAGTTTTCCGAGCACCGTTTGTTGAAGAGACTTTCTTTTCTCCGTTGTAGGCCCTCAGCACCTTTGTTGAAGATTAGCTGTCCATAGATGTGTGATTTCATTTGTGGGCTTTCAATTCTGTTCCATTGTTCTGTGCACCTGTTTTTGTACCAGTACCATGCTGTTTTGATTACTGTAGCTTTGTAGTATGATTTAAAGTCAGGGATTGTGATGCCTCTGGCTTTGTTCTTCTTACTCAGGATTGCTTTAGCAAATCGGGGTCTTTTGTTGCCCCATATGAATTTTAGGATTCTTTGTTCATTTTCTGTAAAGAATGTCATTGGGATTCTGATTGGGATAGCATTGATTCTGTAGATTGCTTTAGGTAATATGGACATTTTAACTATTCTTCCAATCCATGTGGATGGAATGTCTTTCCATCTCTTGATGTCATCATCAATTTCTTTCAAGAAAGTCTTGTAGTTTTCGTTGTATAGATCTTTCACTTCCTTGGTTAAATTTATGCCAAGGTATTTTATTCTTTTTGTTGCGATTGTGAATGGGATTGAGTTCTTGAGTTCTTTTTCTGTTAGTTCATTGTTAGCATATAGAAATGCTACTGATTTATGTATGCTGATTTTATACCCTGCAACTTTGCTGCAGCTGTTGATAGTTTCTAATAGTTTTCCTATGGATTCTTTGGGGTTTTCTATGTATACGATCACATCGTCTGCAAACAGCAAGAGTTTTACTTCTTCATTGCCTATTTGGATTCCTTTTATTTCTTTTTTTCTGCCAAATTGCTGTGGCCAACACCGCCAGTACTATGTTGAAAAAGAGTGGTGAAAGTGGACACCCTTGTCTTGTTCCTGCTCTCAGAGGGATGGCTTTCAGTTTTTGTCCCTTAAGTATGATGTTGGCTGTGGGTTTGTCATAGATGGCCTTTATTATGTTGAGGTAGTTTCCTTCCATACCCATTTTATTGAGGGTTTTTATCATAAATGGATGTTGGATCTAGTCAAATGCTTTCTCTGCATCTATTGAGATGATCATGTGGTTTCTCTTTCTCATTTTGTTAACGTAGTGTATCACGTTGATTGACTTGAGGACATTGAACCATCCCTGTGTCCCTGGTATAAATCCCACTTGATCATGGTGTATAATCTTTTTGATATATTGCTGTATTCGGTTTGCCAAAATTTTGTTGAGGATATTTGCGTCTTTGTTCATCAGTGATATTGGCCTGTAGTTTTCCTTCTTTGTGTTGTCCTTGTCAGGTTTGGGGATCAGGGTGATTTTGACTTCATAGAATGTATTAGGGAGTGCTCCATCTTCCTCTATTTTCTGGAATAGTTTGAGAAGGATAGGTATTAAATCTTCTTTGAATGTTTGGTAGAATTCTCCAGAGAAGCCATCTGGTCCTGGACTCTTATTTTAGGGGAGGTTTTTGATTAGTCTCTATTTCTTTACTTGTGATTGGTCTATTCAGATTCTCTATTTCTTCCTGATTCAGTTTGGGGAGGTTGTATGAATCTAGGAATTTGTCCATTTCTTCTAGGTTGTTCAATTTGTTGGCATATAGCTTTTCATAGTGTTCTCTTATGATCCTTTGTATTTCTTTGGTATCTGTTGTGATTTCTCCTCTCTCATTCCTACTTTTATTTATTTGAGACTTCTCTCTTTTTTTTTAGTGAGTCTGGCTTAGGGTTTGTCGATTTTGTTAATTTTTTCAAATAACCAACTTTGGTTTCATTGATCCTTTCTACTGTCTTTTTTGTTTCAATATAATTTATGTCTGCTCTAATTTTTATTATTTCCCTCCTTTTACTGGCTTTGGGGTTTGTTTGTTCTTCTTTTTCTAATTCCGTTAGGTGTCGTTTGAGGTTGTTTATGTAAGATTTTTCTAGCTTATTGAGGTGAGCCTGTATTGCAATGAATTTCCCTCTTAGGACTGCCTTTGCTGCATCCCAAACCATTTGGTACGGCGCTTTTTCATTTTCATTTGTCTCCCGATAATATTTGATTTCTTCTTTAATTTCTTCAATAATCCATTGTTTGTTCAGTAGCATGTTGTTTAGTCTCCACATTTTTGGCCCTTTCCCAGCTTTATTCTTGTAGTTGATTTCTAGTTTCATAGCATTATGATCAGAAAAGATGCTTGATATTATTTCAACCCTCTTGAACTTATTGATGCTTGCTTTGTTTCCCAAGATGTGGTGTATCCTTGAGAATGTTCCATGTGCACTTGAGCAGAATGTGTAACCTGCTGTTTTGGATGAAGTGTCCTATATATATGTATTTGGTCCATCTGATCTAATTTTTCATTTAATTCTATAATTTCTTTTTGATTTTCTGTCTGGATCATCTGTCCATTGGTGTTACTGGGGTGCTGAGGTCCCCAACTATTATTGTATTTCTGTTGATGTTTCCTTTTAGTTTTGTTAATAGTTTCTTTATGAATTTTGGTGCTCCTGTGTTAGGTGCATATATATTTATAAGTGTTATGTCATCTTGGTAGAGCGTCCCTTTTATCATTATATAATGCCCCTCTTTGTCTTTCTTTATCAGCTTTGCTTTGAAGTCTACTTTGTCTGATATAAGTATGGCAACACCTGCTTTCTTTTGTTCATTATTAGCTTGGAGTATTGTCTTCCATCCTTTCACTCTGAGTCTGTGTTTGTCTTTGGGGCTGAGATGTGGTCCTGGAGGCAGCACATTGTTGGATCTTGTTCTTTGATCCATCCTGCCACTCTGTGCCTTTGATTGGAGAGTTCAATCCATTCATGTTTAGAGTGATTATTGAAATGTGGGGGCCTACTGTTGCCATTTTATCACTTGTTTTCTGCTTCTTTTGCATTTTGTCCTGATGGAGAGCTGTTACTTTGTATTATTGTCCTTCTGTTTATCTCCTTTGTTCTGGATTTTGTAACCCCTTTCCTTTTTTTGATTTTTCAGGAATGAGGTTCTTCCTGAGCACTTCTTGAAGAGGACGTTTTGTGGTGATGAACTCCCTTAACTTTTATTTATCTGGGAAAGTTTTTATTTCTCCATCCTATTTGAACGATATTTTCACTGTGTAGAGTATTCTTGGCTGCAGGTTTTTGTTCTTTAGGCTTTTGAACATTTCATTCCAATCTCTTCTAGCCTGTAAGGTCTCTCCTGAGAAGTCTGCTGATAGCCTTATGGGGTTTCCTTTGTAAGTTATTTTCTTCCACCTGGCTGCCCTTAGTATTTTCTCTTTGTCATTGACTTTTGCTAGTTTCACTACTATATGCCTTGGGGTTGGTCTTCTTGCGTTAATAAAGTTTGGAGATCTATTGGCTTCTGTCACATGGAGTTCCATCTCTCTTCCCAAGTTTGGAAAGTTCTCAGCTATTATTTCTTTGAATAGGCCTTCTGCCCCCTTCTCCTTCTCTTCTCCTTCTGGTATACCTATAATCCTTGTGTTGCATCTCCTAATTGAGTCTGATAATTCTCGGAGAGTTTCTTCATTTCTTTTTAGTCTTAGTTCTCTCTCCTCCTCTGTCTGCAGCATTTCTATGTTCCTATCCTCCAAATTGCTAATCTGTCCTCAATATTATCGACCCTACTGTTCAGAGAGTCCAGATTTTTCTTAATCTCCTCCATTGTGCTCTTCATCTCCAGTATTTCTAATTGGTTCTTCTTTATAGTGTCAAGCTCTTTTGTGACATAGCTCCTGAACTTATTGAGTTGTCTGTCTGAATTCTCTTTTAACTTGTTGAGTTTTTTAATAATGGGAGTTTTTAAATCATCGTCATTTAGGTTCTAGATTTCATTGTCTTTGGGACTGTTTTCTGGGTGCTTATCATTTTCCTTCTGTTCTGGAGATTTAATATATTTTTTCATGCTACTTGATGGCGTGGATTTGTGCCTCTGCATAGAGATAGAGTTTAGTTGATGCTTCTACTTGTTGTGACTGGTGTGTGTGGGGGGGCAGTTGTTTAGACTGCACCAACCAGGAACCCTGTCAGCTGTTACTGACTGGACCTGGACCCCTCCTCTTAGTCACAGTGGTCCTGTGGGGTCCCTCGTCAGTTGTGGGGCAATCACAAGGGGGCCTCAGGCTGCTGGTGCCTACTGTGGCAGCCCACTTAGACACACTCCCTCCTTGTGGTCTGCAGTGCTGTTGTGGGCTTTCCCAGCAGCCAGGAGCAGGATCATCTATAATCACCGCCTTGTCCTTAACACAGCCCACAAGATCACACTTGTCCACTATAGTTCCCAGCAGAGCTATGGGTATCTTCTGCAGTCTGTCATTAGCTCACCTAGCTGTGCTACTTTTGCCCCAGGGCCTTCCCGCTTTGTGATTGCCAGTCGGGACCTCTCCACTAGTGCTGTGGAGAGGCTTTCACTGAGACTGCTGTAGGAACCTGGAGTTCCCCCCTGGGCTACATACCCATTTCACCGTAGCTCCACTCTGCCCCACTCCACTCTCACAGGACTCTGGGAGCCCCCTGCCTCGTCTGGGACATGGCCAGAGTCCGTGGGCCTGGTGGTGGCTTGTAAGCTGCTGCCTTGTGGGGAATTCTGCTCTAGGGAGCTTCCTGGTGTTCCGTATGCTGTGCGGGGCCTCTCTACCAATGGTGAGCAGAGGCCCCCCTGCTGTGGGTGTGTGTGACCCTGGAGCATCCCCCCGGGCTGCAGAGCCAGGTGTTGGAGCTCCACCCAGTCCCCAAGCATGTCCATGGCAAGTCCGGGCACCCCCTGCACCGACCCATGTGCCGGAGACTGTGGGCCCAGCAGCAGCTGGCAGTCTGGTGCAGTGCCAGGGAATCCGCCCGCTGGGAGCTTCCCTTTGTTCTGGATTCTGGGCAGAGCCTCCCTGCTAATGGTGAGCAGAGGCTTTCCCTGCCAGGGAGGTGCGGGACCCTGGAGCCTCCTGCCAGGCCGCAGAGCCGGGCACTGGAGCTCCAACCATGTCCCCAAGCACATCCATGGGAAGTCCAGGCACCCCCTGCACTGACCCATGTGCCAGAGACCTTGGGCCCAGCAGCAGCTTGTGGTCTGGTGCGGTGCCAGGGAATCCGCCTGCCAGGAGCTTCCCTTTGTTCTGGATTCTGGGCCGGGCCTCCCTGCTAATGGCTAGCGGAGGCCTTCCCTGCCAGTGGGTGGGGGACCCTGGGGATTCCCCCTGGGCTTAGGTGTAATCGTGGGGCGCTTGAGTAGGGCTGTTGTCACCTGTTTCCACCATCGCTCCGTTGGTGAGTGTACACTCCCACCCTTGGTGCGTGGCAATGCTATGGGGGAGTCCGCTGGAAGAGAGACTCCTCCAGGAACTAGGCTGTCCAAGGGTTGGCGTCAGAGAGTTTCACCTATTTCCACCTCCTCCCAGTGGGAATTCCGTCTGCCTTCCGATGTATAGTAGCACGAGACTCTTAGGCATCTTGAGATGCTATCTGGATATCCTTAGGTTGGCTCCCGCCTGGCCAGCTGAGAAGCTCCGCTGCTCCCAAAGGTGGCTTTTTTCCTCTCTGGCTGGAGTTACTGCCTCTTCTGCTTTCGTCAGGACTGTCCCTTGTTGTGGGGGTTCTTTTTATCCAGTTTTCAGTTTTCAATCCAGGGTGATTCTTCCTAAAATTGTTGTAACCTGGTTGTGTTGTGGGAGGAGGTGAGTTCAATGTCTGCTCACAGCACCATCTTGACGAGAACTCCATTGTTCCCACTTTTAACGAGGTGAGCACACTGCTCATCATTCACACATCTTATGTGTTCATTGTTGTCACCACCCTAAAGATGCATCCAGCTGGTGGGCACCACAAAGTCTTCTCCACCTGTGCCTGACACCTGACCACCATCACTATCTTTTGTGGCACAATTCTCTTCTACTGTGCGCCCAACTCCAAAATCTCCAGGCACACAGTCAAATTGGCCTCCGTGTTTTATACAGTGCTGATCCCCATGTTGAATCCTCTGATCTACAGTCTGAGAGACAAAGATGTCAGAGATGCAGCCAGCAAAATATTGAAAACAAACTTTTTTCATATTGGATGCATATATTCATTCATTCATAAAGTAAATATTTACTTCAGTTTTTGCAGAATACCTTTCCAATTTTTGAGTAAACTGTGCATCAAGTGTTGATTTTCAAAAATAACTTTAGATTTTCAAAAAGAAATAATATGAGATTTAAGTTAGAGAGACTATATCTGGCTCTGATTTTATAAACCATAGAAGATCAATTATTCTGACTTTGTCTTTTTTTGCAAAAATGACATAATATGATATACTTCATAAATTGGTGTGTGGAACAAAAGAAAAGGTAGACAATATATTTGGTAGATTGTGCTTGCAGTAAATTCTGGTTCTGTTATCCTTTCCTCTTTGGTAACTGATAGATTGTAGATACTAAAGAAAAAAAAACAATTATATATTTTAAATTAGTGAAATGGATGACAAAAGAAATACAGCTTCATTTTCAAGAACCTCACAATCCAGGGTTGTTAGTAAATATCATAATAGAGTTGCTAGGGGGAGAGAGAGAGAGAAAGCAAAATCATTTGTGGCTATCAGAGGGATTGCTTCATAATTGTGTGCTTCTTTTACTTGGCCTTGAATGATAGGCTAGTTTTTAAGAGAAAAAGAGGGGAAAGACAGTAAGTTTTACTCAGGAGTTAAAAGTGTGAACCATGTTTAAGAAATGAATATACATAATCGAATGAATGACTCAGCAAATATTTTGGGCTACTATTTTATGCTATATGCATACAAAGTATCTTGTTAGGTGCACAAAGGAATGAATATTTGCATAAATTATAGCCATTTCTAAATTATCTCAGAAAAGAGCTCCCGTATATAGGATGAAAGGATTTACAAGAAGTCCAGGAATATCAGCTTGCTTCTTCAAATAAAAACAAAAAAGAAAATATAGGGGCCAGCCACGTGGCGCAGCTGTTAAGTTCGCATGTTCTGCTTCAGCGGCCCAGGGTTCACTGGTTCAGATCCTGGGTGCAGACATGGCACCGCTTGGCACACTGTGCTGTGGCAGGCGTCCTACATACAAAGTAGAGGAAGATGGGCACGGATGTTAGCTCAGGGCCAGTCTTCCTCAGTGAAATGAGGAGGATGGGCAGCAGATGTTAGCTCAGGGCTGATCTTCCTCAAAAAAAAAAGAA
>NW_025793339.1:0-10032 GCF_021613505.1 Equus quagga | reverse complement strand
AGATGTTAGCTCAGGGCTGATCTTCCTCAAAAAAAAAAAGAAAGAAAATATATTTATCCTCTATGTTTTATGCTTCCTTTCTATCACTGACCAATCAGTGTAAGTATGTCACTAATTCATATGGCACTTGACTAAGGGTGAATATCAATTTTCTTCATCAGGACTCTAGGCAGTCTTCATATAATAATTGAATGGATTTGTTGTAAGTGCTGAGAGCTATTTGCTTTCCTTGGACTTGAATGTTGCTTTAAATTGACTCTAATATTTTATTGTAATCTAAACCAAAAAAAATCAAGCCTATATTACCATATATATGAAGGAGGATTAATCTTTCCCTTAACAATTGAGATATTTATTATAAGATGCCCTCATAGACAGAGGTATCTGATTTGGAAACTTTGTAACATATCGATCTTTTCTTTTGTCCCTTCTATCATCAAGTTTGCTTGAATTATTTATATGCATTTCCCCTTTTATACTATTTGTGTCTGAATCAAATTCTAAATTTAGTCACCAAAATATTGAGAGAACAAATTTTAGCTGCTTTTGTGAAGGTAAAACTGAGCAACAATTTCATATTGGTTCAATGAAAATATTTAAAATGGTTGTATGGTTTTAAATTTAAAACGATAAATTAATATCACCTTTTTTTCTGGGTAATATTTGGATACGTAATGACAACCAACATTGTTTTATATATTCACAAATATAATATTGTTTTCTCCACATTGTCATTTAGTTGATATTTAACTGTACTAGAACAATCGTAGCTAAGTAGCAGAAAAGTTATATTGGCCATGATTGGAATCAGTGATGAATAATTCATTTTCAGAGAATAAATCTTCATGTTTCTTTTCTATCTAGTCAAAGGATGACTAAATTTTTCTGAAACCAGAGACAGAATCTCCGTATTTTTTATTCCGAGGAAATGGAGACACATATTCTTTAAGTGCTCTGATCATTGCTTTAAAATAATAGGTGACAAAATCAAAACGATAATTTGAGACTTCAACCCTACAGGTCTTGACACTTCATTAAATACAGATATAAAGTTTCATGTTCCTTCCTTTTCTAATTTTAGCATTCAAATTACCTTTGGTAACTTCTATAGCTGCTATAGAGCATGATTTTTATTAGTGCTATTCAATCTTTATTAACTCATGTGCTTCTTAAGTAAATTAATTTAAAAATCTCTATAGCTGTTAGGATTTTAAAAATAACAATGTAAATTTAATTGAAAAAAAGACAAATCTAATATCCAATGCCTATCATAGCTATCTCATGTTCATAATAATTAGATTCAAAATATATGAAGCATCAGATTTCATGTTTTTTCTTTTATCCCTGAACTAATTTTTAAATTCCCTTACTGCCCAGAATTTTGTCCCTTAATAATCATAGAAGCACATTACTTTGCAACAAAAATATCTGTAAATTTACCTTTGTTTCCTTTGTTAATAAAGTTCTAAGTGATTTTTTTCTACAATGGATTACCATTATAACGATCATTATCTTACTCCTATTCAGTAACTTAAATATGCTACAAATTTTATGAAATTTTCAAAGATAAACTATAAAATGTCACCAGAAATGCATCTCTTAATGATATTGATTGGCATGAAGTTTGTTTTTATTTTTTAACTTCAATTAGTAAAAATATCCATGGATGAATATTTTTATTGCCTTAATAATATAGATGTCAGCATACTTAAATTTTATCACGTTACAAAAAGAAGAATAGGAACACAATTGCATTTTTTTTGTAGTAGGGATGTCATTCTAGTTTTTAACATTACATACATATTAAGTCAAAAACCTCTTGAGCCCTTATCATTAATAATTATTTTCATAATTTGCTAAACATAATTATATGCATTTGATTCATTGTTTAAGGTGCATCTGGTAATCTTCTAGCTTTAAAATGAAAGCAGTCATTGGAGAAATTAACTTTCTTAGTTTCTTAGAAGTTTTTAAAATGACTTTGATGGGGCTGTCCTGGTGGCATATTGGTTAAGTTCGTATGCTCCACTTCAGTGGCCCAGTGTTCACCAGTTCAGATCCTGGGTACAGGCCTAGCACTGCTCATCAAGCCATGCTGTGGTGGCATCTTACATAGAAAAACTAGAAGGACTTACAATTAGGATATACAACTATGTACTGGGACTTTGGGGAGAAAAAAGAAAAAACAACAAAAAAAGAGAAAAAGAAGATTGGCAACAAATGTTAGCTTAAGGCCAATCTTCCTCACCAAAAAAAGAAAGAAAGCTCTTTGGTATCATTTATTAAATGACAATTTTTAAAATGTGTTACAATTTCACTTAGTTGAATCTTTTCTTTTCTTTTTTTTTCTTTTTGGCTGAGGAAGATTCACCCTGAGCTAACATGCACTGCCAATCTTCCCCTTTTTGTATGTGAGCCCCCACTGTAGCATGACCACTGACAGAGTAGTGGTGTACGTCTGCACCTGGAAACTGAACCGAGGCCAACGACGTGAAGCATGTTAAACTTAGTCACTAGGCTACCATGACTGATCCTCACTTAGTTGAATCTTTCTTAAACCAATGTTATCAATATTCTGGCTTAAGTATAAGAGGTAGCAAGCTAGAAAGAGATTTGCTCCCAATACTACAGCACAAAAAGCTAGATATTCTGCAAGCTTTAAACATTTTTGGAACCCACTGAATAGCTGGGGTCACCAGGTGACCAACTAACACCAGCACAGAGTTACCAGTGATAACATTCCATTGTTAGGGGTGGGGGATGGATAAGGGGAGAGATCTTCTCTGGAGTACCTGTGCAAAGGGAAGACTTAAAGTTTAAAGTGGATTAGACATTGAAAATATATTATAAGCCACCTTCTATCCTAATGTAAGGTAACATTAGAGGAAATTGAAGCTTGTGGTGCCCTGAGGTGGCCATAGTGTTGACAAAACTAAAGCCCAGCTCAACTCCTACACTTAATGTTAAGCAAAAGAAGTGAGTGAATTTCCAGGCAAAAATAGCATTTACTTCGGTCTCTGTTGTTCTACAAATGGTATCCTTTCTTAAGCAAAAATTATATGATGATACAAATGATAAGAACACAGCCCACTACAAAAATACAAAGATATTAACAGAATTAGATTCAGATATGACCTAGAGATTAGAAACAGCAGACCAGCAATCTAAAGTAAATATGATTCCTAGGGGCTCCAGTGGAAAAGGTAGACAACATGAATGAATAGATTTGGAATTTCAGCAGAGTCATAGAAACTATTAAAATGAATCAAATGAAATGCTAGAAAAAATTTTAAAATAACAGAGATAAAGGATATTTTAGCACAACAGTAGCTTCAACAGAGATGAGAAAAGAATTAGTGAAATTAAAGATAGAACAAGAGGAAACACCAAAAGTTACAGAGACACACACAAAAAAGAGTGAAGAAAACACCTAGCAGCTGGGTAACAATGTCAAGTAGTATAAATAACTATAATTTGAACCTCAGAAAAAAGGAGGAGGTCATGTCAAAGGGAATATGTGTAGAGATAATGGCAAAGAATTTTCTGAAAGACATCAAATCCAGATCCAAGAAGCTCAGAGAACACAAAGCAGAAAGAAAATACATGCACAACACAACACAGAAGTAAAGAAAGTAAAAGAGAAAATATTGAATGCAAGAACCATTACATAGTGTGCAGGGCTTTTCAGCATCTGGACTATTGACATTTTGCAATTTTTGTTGTGGGGCACAATCCTGTTCACTGTAGATTGTTTAGCAGTAGCTGTGACCTCGACATACTAGATGCCAGCAATACTCCCTTGCAGTTATGATAATCAATGATATTCCAGGCATTGTCAAATGTCCCCTGTGTATTTGTTTGAGGAGGAGGGTGGCATTGGGTACAAAACCAAATCTATCTTGGATTATCTAAAGGAAAAAAGGTAAGCACTACAGCAGATTTCCTGCCAGAAAATGTGAAAGTCAGAAAAAATGGGCAGCAAATTGAAAATGTCAAAAGGAAAACAACAAATAATCAGTTACTCCAGAATGATATACACATGAAAATATCTTGCAAATTTTTTCAAAAGTGAAGGACGAAAAAACTTTTTTGAGACTAAACAAAACTGAAAGAATTACCCATAGGCATGTACTATGAGAAATATTAAAATGCATCATTTGGGGAGAAGGAAAATAGTACCAGACAGAAAATTAAAGCTACCCAAAGAAATGAACACTGGTAATTTTATAAAGAATAAGTGGATCTTTTTTCATATTTTAATTGTTCTAAAAGACATCAAACTGTCTGAAGGAAAAAAGAATAGCAATGAAATGGTACTTATAGGTTCTGTCAGAGTATAATACATAATAATATCATGATGGGTAAGAGAGGACTTAGAAGTTTACTGTTTCAAGATCCATAGGAGACCAATGATTTATTTAAAAAGTTTACTGTGAACTCCTAGAAAACCATTATCATTTTAAGGAAGCAAAAATAATACGTCAACAGAGGATGCAAGATAAGTGGAATCACAGAAAAATTCTTACAGAAGAAGACAGAAAAAGAAAAGAAGCAAGGGATAGATTAAACAAATAGAGATAAAGTATAAAGATGATAGATTTAATTAATCCATATAAGTAATTGCATTAACTATAAATAGTCTAGACATCCAAATTAAAGTTGGAGATTGTCATATTAGACATTTAACAAAACAAATCTCTGCACAATCTAAAGAAATCTTCTTAATTATAGACATTATGAGTTAAATATAAAAAAATAGAAAAGACCTCATGCATGGATATATTAATATACATATAGAGTAGAACAAAGAAAAAATAAAAACAACAAAACAAAATCTCAACATGATTCTTAAATTAATTGACAAGCTGATTATAAAATGTATGCAGTAGGAACTAAAAAAAGACAAAGTTGAAAGTGAGAAAATAATTGGAAGCATCTCACTATCTGATCTCAATAACTACTATAAAGGTAAAGTAACTAAGATAATGCAGTATTACAAATATAAACATATAAGTCAATGGATGAGAGTAGAGGATCCAAATACAGACACACATCTGAAAGGTCAAATTACTCTCCACAAAGATACAATGTCTGTACAATGGAAAAAATTGTCTTTTAACAAAGAATGATGGATAATTTAAACATCCACGTGCAAAAGATGGTTTATGGGATATAAATCCATAAATAACATCATATACAATAATTAACTGAAATAATCATAAAACTAAGTGTAATATCAAATTTGTAAAACTTCCAGAAGAAAACAAGAAAACATTCTTTGTTATTTCATATTGGACCAATATTTCTCCTTTTTTTTTCCTTAAAGATTGGCACCTGAGCTAACAACTGTTGCCAATCTTCTTGTTTTCTTTTTCCTGCTTTTTCTCCCCAAGTCCCCCCAGGACATAGTTGTATATTTTAGTTATGGGTCCTTCTAGTTGTGGCATGTGGGACGTCACCTCAGGATGGCCTGACAAGTCGTGCCATTTCCGCACCCAGGATATGAACCAGCGAAACCCTGGCCTGCTGAAGCAGAGCACAGAAACTTAACCACTCGGCCAAGGGGCTGGAACCTAGACAAATATTTCTTACATATGAATTCCAAATCATGGTGAATAAAAGAAAAATTATGTGAGACGTCATCAAAATTAAATATTTTGCTCTTCAAAAGCCACTGTTGCAAGAATGAAAAGACTAAACTTATAATAGAAGATATTCTTTCCAAGTACATGTCTGAGAAAGGATTTGTATCCATGGTATAGACAAACCTCTCAAAATTTAACAACACACTTCTAAATAAATCAAAGTTGAAAAAAGAAAGCACAATACAAATTATATAAAATTTTGAATTGAATGAAAATTAAAACATAATATGTAAAATTTTAAAAGATGCTTCTAATGTGCTTAAAGGGAAATTTAGGACTTTGAATACCTAAATTAGTAAAGAAGCAATATGTCAAATCTAGAAGCTTAGCTTCCATATTTAGAAACTATAAAAAAGAATAATTAACTAAAAGCTAACAAACAAAAAGTAAAAGGAAGGATATAATAAACTCTAGAGCATACACCAACAATAGAAAGCTAGAAATTGATAGAGAAAATCAGAGTTTGAATTTTGAAAAATCAATAAAATTGACAAAATGTTTTCTAGAATTACTAAGAAAAAAGGAGAGGAGATACAAATTAGCATATTCAGATTTTAAAATGACTATAGTGAATATTATGAACGGCATATGTGAACAAATTAGTCGACTTGGATGATATGGACAGATTCTTAAAAAGACAAATTTACCAAAACTGACAAAAGAAAAAATAGAAAATCTAGATAGACATATAACAAGTTAATAGATTGAGTTCATAATTAAACCTGTACCACTGTGACAGAGTTCTCCTCTATTACCAATATATAGCCATAGATGGCTTGACTGGTTACATTTACAAAACACCTATATAAAAAATACTAGTTGATTAACTTATGTCAAAATTAGAAAAGGAGATCCTCTTTCCACTTCATGTTATTAAGCCAGTATTACCCTAATAACAAAGTCAAGAAAGAAACACGAGGAAGGAAAACAAAATGCAATGTTCCACATAGTGGTAGATATAAAATTCTCAGCAAATTATTAGCAAAATAACTCTCATAACACACATAAAAGGATAATAAATCATGACCAAGTGAGATCTATTCCAGGAATGCAAGGTAGATTTAACATATGAAAAACAATTAATGTAACACATCACGGATAGAATTAAAGACAAAAAAACTTCTGGCCACCTCAAAATATGCAGAAAAAAGTATTTGCCACAATCCAACAGCCATTTAAGATAAAAATTCCCAACAAATTAGAAATAGAGAAAATTACCTCAATTACTCAATTCAATTATTCAATTACTTCAATAGAGAAAATTACTACCAAGCTTGCTTCTATCATCACACTTAATGGTTTGGGAATGAATGATTTCCCCTATAGTGAAAAACAATGCAGGATGTCCACTCTCAGTACTGGTGATGATGATAGACAGACAGATAGTTAGATAGATAGATAGATAGATAGATAGATAGATAGATAGATAGATAGATATAGATTAATAAATCAATCTGTTCTCCTGATTTGAAGTAAAACTAATTTTATTCACAGATAGGTTTCTGCTGATTTTTAAATTAATTTTTATCTGTGGGCTCCACTGAGATGGTGAACATTTTGAGTTATTTGACAATTGTGTTTTAAATGTACTCTGTTTGATATTGATGTATTTTTTTGAAGTTTATATAAATCTATTTTCTCTCTAATTCTATTTTCAGAAGAAACCAAAAAAAAAAACACCATCATTTGGTTTCCCAAACCTGATATATGATGTAAATAGGAGAAGAGCACTGTACCACTGTGGCAGAGTTCATTGTTCTTGGATTATCAGATCCCCTGAGCTGAGAGTCTTTCTCTCCCTTCTGTTCCTTCTCACATATGGAGTCACTACGTTTGGGCCAACCTTGACATAATTGCACTGATTCAGGTCAGCTCTAAACTTAACACCCTCATGCACTTTTTTCTCAGCCATTTATCCTTTGCGGATCATTGCTGTTCCACAATCATCACGCCAAAGATCTTATCCAATATCTTAAGAAAAATGTCATCTCTTTCCTGGGATGCATGATGCAGTTCTAATTGTTTTGGGCATGTGCAGTCACTGAGGTATTCCTGCTGATTGTGATGGCTTATGATCATTTCTTGGCCATCTGTAGCCCACTGCTGTACATGGACTCCATGTCCCAGAAACTTTGAATGGTGCTGGTTTCTGGCTGTACTTCTCTGGAACTGTGTGTTCTCTGGTTCATGTGTTTAGCTCTTGAAATCCCATCCTATAGGTCGAATGTAATTAACCACTTTTTCTTTTTTGGATTTACTCCCTCTCTTTATTCTTTCTTGTTATGATATCTCTAGGAATGAACTTGTGGTGTTCACTGTGGCCACTTTCAATGAGATCATCACCATCTTGATCATCCACACCTCCTGCTTGTTATTCTCATCACCATCCTAAGGATGCACTCTGCAGACGGAAAGTGCAAAATCTTTTCCACCTGCACCTACCTCCTCACAGCCATCATTGTTTTCCATGGAGCAATACTTTTCATTTATTGCCAGCCCCGTTCTGTCAAGAGTATTAATACTGACAAAGTAGCCTCGATATTCTACAATGCAGTGATTCTCATACTGAATCCCTGATTTATAGTCTGAGGAACAAGGATGTGAAAGAAGCTCTCAAGAGTTTTGAGATCCAAATTCCCTTTTGAAAAGCTATTTTCTTAGCAAGAGTCAGGGTTTTATCAAAGACTTTCAATGAGGGGCTAGCTTTGAGTGGATGTGAATGGAAAGTAAAATAGGGATGCATTTTTTGAGCTAACGGATGATGCATGCTTTTTTTGTTTTCCAGCTGCCTATCTTTATTAAACCATGTCTTATCCTCTTTCTTGGAGAGTTCAAGTGTATCAGGTACCTATGCTGCTCTTCTCTGATCTCTAACTGTCTTGAATGGGTTTTTCGGGTGATATTGTTAGACATAGTTTCCTGGTTTGAAATAACATCAATATATTTCTAAAAAAGTGTACATAAAGAGATATGTCTTTTCATCATCTGTAATGCCTGCAACCATACTTTTATTTTTTGTTTGTTTGTTTGTTTGTTTTGTGAGGAAGATTGGCCCTAAGCTAACATGTGTTGCTAATCTTCCTCTTTTTGCTTGAGGAAGATTGTCACTGAGCTAACATCCTTGCCAATCTTCCTCTACTTTATGTTGGATGCTGCCACAGTGTGGTTGATGAGCTGTGCTAGGTCCTCTTGGGGATCTGAAACCGTGAACCCTGGGCTGCCTAGGCAGAATGCACAAACTTAACCACTATGCAACCAGGCCGGCCACACATGAAACCATTCTTGTTAAACTGACTTTATTATTTTTCACATGGAAAGCATGTGCATTTGCCTCATATTCTATGTTTTTTTCCAAGAATATTTGAAGTACATGTCCTACGAGTACTTCTGGGTATTACTTTTTGGTCTTTTGGTTATTTTGTTTTTTACCAGCATTTCAATTTCAAGGCAATAATTTTGTAACTTTTAAAATCTTCTCTTTGGCAAAATATTGACAATAATCTACTTTTCTTAAAAATTTTTCATAAAAATTAAATGATACATCTTAAGTTCTTAGCATTATGTATGGTATAATATAACTGATTAATAAATTATCTGCTATTATTGATATTGTTGTTTTTACTCTTATCTTCTGTTCTCTATTTTATCTTAAGTTTCGATTAAACAAGTGGATCATATATATGATACCATACTTTTTTAAAGTTTCCATATCCTTGTTAACATTTTTTTGCTCTGCCTGATATTATTTTAAGCATTCATTATATTTTCTAAATCCCTTATATTATAAACCCATTAAATTAGATTCCTATAGCTTCTGAAATAAATTAGTACAAATTTGGTGACTTAAAACAATAGACGTATTTTCTTACAATTTTGGAGATCAGAAATGTGAGATCCAATCACGGGGCCAAAACTAAGGTGGCAGCAAGACCATACTCCCTCAGGAGGTTGTAGGGGGCAATCTTTTCCTTATCTCTTCCAGCTTCTGGTGGCTGCAGGTATTCCTTGACTTGTGGTCATATTACTTCAGTCTTCAGGGCTAGCATCTTCAAACCTCTCACTTCTCCATCTTTACTGCATTTTCTTGTGTATGTAAAATAATCTTCTGTCTCCCTCTTATAAAAGACACTTGCGATGGCATTTAGAGCACACCAGATCATCCAGAATACTCTCCTCATCTCAAGATCATTAAACTAATCACATCTGCAGGCAAGCTTTATCTGAATAAGGTGACATTTCCAGGGATTAGAACCCAAGACATTTAGGTGTCCATTTTCAAGCTTAACTCACCCATCTTTTAAAGGCAAAGTCAGTCATAATTTACATGCCCTATGTTCCTACAGTGTTAACAGTTAGTTTGTTTTCTTAGTTTCTTAAGATTTCATTT
>NW_025793338.1:7147-29337 GCF_021613505.1 Equus quagga | reverse complement strand
AAATGCCTTAATAGTTTAGTGAGGGACCTGGAAGAAACAAGATTTAAAGATTGGGACTACCAAGACTGATCTAGTAACCCAATGTATCCAAAATATTATGTCAACATGGAATAAGCATAAAATTATTCATGAAATAATTTACACTCTAGTTTTTGTACCAAGTCTTTGATATCTAGTGTGTGTTTTATACTTACAGGACACTTCAACTTGGATTTACTGCATTTCCAGTGCTCAATATCCACGTGACCAGTGGCTGCCATATTGGACAGTGCAGCACTAACTAAACTAATTTGCTGCCAGTTGTAAAACTTTGAACAGCCTTGAAGATCTCATTTTATCCCCACAAATATATGTAGGCTACCATCTGTCACACAATTCCCAAACTGGCCCCTATATCATACTCAGTCAATAGACATGGTTCTGCCTAGAAAGTGTTTTAGAAACGTGAATGTGTTGCCAAAATTAAAATTAAGAAATACGTCTTTTGATCAACCAGGGCATCTAGTAACATTTTGCATCCTTGTGTCGTGAAGTAGGCCAAAGTGAGGAGGAGACTCCATTTTAATTGATGAGAGTCCAGGAAACAGCGAGAAATTGTTATCCGGGGATAGGCAGGGCATGGGTGTCTGGACTGGAATTTGGTTCAGCACCATGGACAGTAGACAGCAGTCCCCGTGTAAAGGAGGTGGGGGAGGGGGAAAGGCTCTCAGGTTTGAACTCACAGACTCCTTAGAAAGGGTGCAAAGTTGACTACTATCTTGATTATCTCACTCAGAATCAGTCTTGCTTACTGATCCCCTCTCTAGAATGTCCTGCACACTACACGCCACCACTTATGTAGATGTTCATGCTGATTATTCGGCTGCTGTCTGGAATTTCATTACCCACCCTGGACCCAAAGATCGTCTAATTTTCTGGCAATGGAGGCTGTTTCCCTGTAAACCTTCCCCAGAATCTGTGTGCTGATTCTTCACATAATAAATCTTTGCAGCCCTGAAATGTGGACTGTCCTGCTTCCATAGTGGCGTGTGAGCAGGGAAAACAATAGCTAGAGATGGTGGTGGGTCTGGTCATGATGACAAAATCTTGGAAAGTGGACAAGGATGCCTGGGGTAGTTTAGCATTTATCTCAGAAATATCTGAGCACTCTGGCCTAGAGTTTCTCAAAAACTAAGGAACAAGTCTTCCTGTCTTGTCTGAGATGTTTTCTGAACTGATTCTGTCACCTTGGTTAACCCCTTGCTCTTGCCCACAGTCTCCTCACTGTGAAGAGAGAGTGTTGGACTCATCCTCTAAGTGCTCTCAGGAAAGAACAGTCTATAACATTGTGATTTATGAGAGGAAGCTTGTCTTGGCCCTGGGAACCTCATTTTTCTTCCCTGCATCACCCAACTTCTCAAAAAACATATTGCTCTTCACTGCATCTATTTTCTCACCTTCACCCACTGTTCAATTTTGGGTAATCTGGCTTCTTCCCTCAACTCCTCTGTGTAACTTGCCCTACGTCATCTATGACCTCCTTTCTGATCAACAACAGTGAAGCCTTAATCAGTGTTCATGCTTCTCAAGGTAATAGCAATTAACACTTTAGATGACTACTCTAGCCTTCTCCCCTCCTCCTCTTCTCTTTCCTCCTCATCAATACCTTGATTCCTGGTATATTGTGCATTTTACCTACATTACATCACTTACTCTTTCAAGTAATCTGTGTTGGTTATTAGGCTTTTGTCTCTTGGTTCCAAATCAATCTTTTTGTACTCTGCTAGGCCATGCTGGGTCTGGGACATTGCAAACCACATACAGTCATCCCTCAATGTTCACAAGAGGTTGGCTTCAGGACTCCCTGTGGTTATCTAAATCCGTGGCAGATGCTCAAGTTGCTTAGTCTGCCCTTTGTATCTGTGAGCTCCACATTCATGGATATTGAGGGCCTGACAGTGTTTTCTTTGCTGGTTTACTCCTTGCCAGGTTCTGCCAATAGGGCTTACTAGAAGGAGATTGCAAGGCTGAAGGAGAGAAAAGAAAGCTCCTCTTTCCTCTTTGCTTCCTATTCCTCTAAGCATCACCCACCAATGCACCTTCACTGAATCAAGGAAAGTTCGTTGGACTTAACAAGTTGTTGGGTTTTTTTTTTAACACTTCCCAAAACAGTCTTATCATGCTCTGTCAGAATGTTGCACCAGCCTCCAAGATCCTGAGGTACTAGAAACAGCTAAGCAGTGCCCCCTCTTCAGAAATCTGAATCCAGTCTCCCCACATCCCTTCCTAAATGCTCATAGGTTCTTCCAGCCCCTTTGTTCACCAGCCCAATAGTGGCTAGCTACCCCTTACAGCTACTGTGTGTGACAACTCAGTGTGATTCTTCTGCCTTCTCAATCTTCCAGTACTATTCAACTATTTCTTTATGTGAAATTATTTCTTTAAATAAGTGTGTGGGTTTTTGTTTTTGTTTTTGTTTCTACCAGGCCCTGACTGATACAGTACTTGGTCACAAGAGTGGTTCCAAGAACCAGCTCCTCAAAAGTGACATTCCAGAATTAGTTTGGTCATATCCTTGGGCTTGAATGCAGTGCTCTGACTTTTTTCCCCAGTGAAAAATGAGGTGATAGTGACCCGTGGCATGCAGTGGCATCACAAGTTATCAAATTAGCACCTGTCATTGAACTGTGATGGAGGGATTTTCTGAAGCAATTGTTTTAGGGAAGCTGGTGGCTGCTGAACTTCATCATTATGGCATCTATGATGTCCACAAGGACTTGGGATGGGATGGCTGCTTCTGAGTATCCTGGAGTACTTACAGAAAGTGGAAACAAATCTCCATGGCACCCAGACAACCAGAGGGTTTCTATGGTGATGCTAAAAGAATAGTGTGTTTCTCGTAGCTGCAAGGCTGATCTCACCAAAAGTCAGAAATAAAATATAACTATGGGGTTATATAATTACAGCGTAAGTTAAATCTGTCATCTCACCAAGTTGCTCCTGTAAAAGTTAAGGCATTAATTGGGAAGGTTTGGGGCTCTGAGATTTGGTATTGGAACATTTGGGTGAATTCAAATAAAACTCAGAATCTTGAATACCAGAGTCACTCTGAGTTACCAGTGTCGGCAAAAGTATCCCACCCTCCCAGTTCTGAGGGGACTAGCCTTCCCTTCCCTGAATACTCTGTAATAAGTTCAACTTGTGCAGTTTCTTTGCAAGGTGATGCCCATCCTCCTCACAACTAATCCCAACCAACTCAACTCAACCTTTTGTTGCTACTAGACCCATAACTAGGATCAGATCCCAGTATGCTCCAGGCAACAAGAACAAAGGACAAAATAACTTATCTACTTAAAACAATTGCAATTTTTTGCTAACGAATATAAGCAGACATGGAGAATACATGTAGTAATTGATTCTAAATACATTAGACCATGGAAGACAGAATATAGTACTGAGCTGTTCTTAAGTTAGTTGATAGGTGCATTTACCAAAGAGTCTGGATTTTATGTTAAATCACACAGCTGAAAATGGCTTTAATATTTTACTGTGTTGGCTACTGCAAATTGAACTCAACAATGGGCTTCATTCAAAGAGGTTAAGGTGCCAGAACTTCTCAGCTTTAATGTAAAGTAGGGAATCCAAATGTTTAGGGAGTTGGAACTGTTAAAGTAGACGTATGTTTTGCAAAGACATGCACCCCGGACATTTTTTTCTCCTCAGAGGATCCAAAGGATAATCCCTTCACCGAGAAACTGAGAAACACATTGGTGAAGAGAGCATCAACATCCTTGAAAAGCTCTGTGGTGGCTGTTTTCTGTGGCCGGGGAAATGCTGCATTGAGAGGAGTTCCCTGATTTCACTGCGGATGATGAGAAAAATAACACAGAGCAAGTGACAGAATTTAACTGACAAAAACAAGATGGCATGCTCGTTGTAACGGATAGCAAGGATGAATTAGTAATCAGAATATTTGGCAATGACTAATTGGTCACTGATTCCCTAAAAAGGAAATAGATGGTCCATCTACTAAATGTTTATCGATCAGGGAGACCTCCAGATCTGGAATCCAAAAACCTGATTTGGATTACCAAAATGGTGAGTCCAAGCTTTTCACCCAATTTCCAGTCATAATCCGGTTCAAAATCAGCAACTCCTTGATTGAAGGGGAGGAAAAGGATCCTGTGGCATTGCCGCAACTTATACCATAAACCTTGCTTGAAGTCTCTCCCAAATTGGCCTATTGATGTTTATGAGAATCATGGTGCACTGTGGAAAAATACCCAAAACTTTGGGGCTGGCTCTGAATATATGCTATTATCCTGGAACCCTAAATAACTTTATCATCCACCAGTCAAAGTGAGCTTATGGTTTTTGAGTTATAAATGCAGTTTTGGCACAAGTTTGATCCAGAGTGGGCCCAATAATTATGGAGACCCATTGTGTGATTATTTCCCCAGTTCCTTAATGTATAATTGGAACAGAAATAATTGAGAACTGGCAGAATACCCATTTGGCTCTTGGATCCATGGACTGAGAGATCTCTTGGGAGGAAATGCCAACTGGAAACCCATACGGCTATCTCTTGTAACAGCATAATACAGTCATGCATCACTTGATGGGAATACATTCTGAGAAATGTGTCATTAGGTGATTTCATCATTGTGCAAACATCATAGAGTGTATTTAGACAGACCTATGTGGTATAGTCTACTACATACCTAGGGTAAGTGGTACTAATCTTATGAGTCCACCATCATATATGTGGTTGTTGACCAAAACATCGTTACTTGATACACAGCTGTAAACAAAAGCAACTTGGGGCACAGAAGAGACAAAGCCCATCATTTAAATTTGAGAGGCAAAAGGATGATGATACTTGTGTAGGGGAGGAAGACATTTCCTCTTCCCAAATGTGGGTTCGTCTGGCCGGAGAACAAATTAAATTCACATGAGACAGAACAGCAAGAGAAAATTAAACAAAGCTTTATGAGGAACCATGGCCCGGGGCCTTTCTTCCCGAAGGAAGAAAGGGCACCGAAGAAGTGTGACAAATAAAAATGGCACGTAATAGGATATATTGGAATATATGAGGAAGTCATTTGGCGTAAACCTAATTCGGCCTGACCTTGTCTTTCCAAAAGGGCCTGACCGAGGCCATTGAGCATGCATTGTATATCTGCTTTAGAGACTCCCTATGGCAAGAGCAAAAGGCCCTTGAGATAAAGGTGCAACTTCTCTCCCCCTCTCAACGCTGGCATCTCCTGAAAGATTAAGCCTCTTTCTTTAGGCTGGGAACCGATTGCAGTGCTCATCTGTGACCCCCCAGCCCGAGGCAACACACCTGCCACCCCGCGGCGTTCACTGAGACAGCAGACCTATCTGCCGTTTCCATCAATCGCTGTGCTGACAGAGCAGCCTCGTGACTATTGTAAAAGGGACATTTCAATCATATGTGAAACATACTCTTTGAGGGTATATAACCACCCTGTATACCCCCACTTCTTTGGAGTGCTCTGTTCCTTTGCGGAAAGACTCTCCCGGGTTATAATCCTAAGATTTAAGCTCAGAATAAACTCACCCAAATTTTCATTTATAGATTGGTTATGGATTATTTTCGTCAACAAGTGGGGTGCACAGAGTGGTTATATATCCCCAAACAGGGTGTTTCACATATGATTGAAATGTCCCTCCCACAATAGTCACAAGATTGCCCTGTCGGCACTTGATGGACACAGCAGGTAGTGGGTCTGCTATCTGGGTGGGCGTAGCAGGAGGCAAGTCTATTGTCTGGAGCTGGGCGGTCACAGGTGAGCGCAGCAATCAGTTCCTAGCCTAAGGAAAGATGCTTAATCCTTAAAGAAATGCCAGTGTTGGGAGGGGGAGGGAAGTCAGTTACAGGAGGTTACCAGACAAGCACAATAAAATGCAGATTTAAGTCCTTGCCTTTGGTATTGATTAAGAGTTTCTAGAGAGAAGGTCATCTCCTTTCTTCTTCCTGGTACAGAGAGGGAGGCACCTTTTACAGATAGAGATTTACCCTACAAATGTAAATGTGTCCTAACGAAGGGCAAGTGCCATTCCTGAGAGCCTCCTTCCCTGTGCCAGTTTATCAAAAGCAATCAGCCTCAAATAATCCTGATGCCAAAGAGACATATCTTGGGGTGGCCAATTTCAGGTCCCTACACTTGTATCAATCAGAGTTAATTCAGAGAAAGAGAGAGATTGAGATTATAAGGAATTGGCTTTCATGATTATGGGTGTTGGTTAAGCAAGACCAAAACCCATAAGTCAAGCCATCAGGAAGAAAAGACCAAGGGCTGAAGCTGCTATCTACAGGAAATGTTTCTTCTTATTCTCCTTCTCCTCCTCCCCTTCTTTCTCCTTTTTATTCTTCTCCTTCTCTCTCTTTCTCTGTCTCTCTTCCTCCCTCCCCTCAGCCGTGCTTTTAAGAGCTTCATACCAACTGAATTTGTTCCAGCTAGATTATCAAGGATGATTTCCATTACATAAGTCATCTCATGGTGGAATTTAATGACATCCAAATGCTCCCTTCAAAGCAACATCTAGATTAGTATCTCGTTAAATAACTGGAGGATGTAGCCTAGCCAACTTGATACATTAAAAAAAAAAACAACACAATACTTCTCCTATTCCCATTTAACATGAGTGTTCACTGTCCTCAGAATCAACACAGCTCCTGTCACCTAAGATGTACTGTTGCCCTGGAATCCATTTTTCCTCTATACCAAGCTGTAGGAACCATCAGAATCAGCTCGCTTTCCTTGTCAGTGCTATCAACACACCTTCATAGTTTTCTTTGAAACTAGTCAGCAATCCTGCTCTCCACCATAAAGTATTCTGCAGAAATCTTGATCATCTTGACACCACAGAACATCAAGTTTGTGCAATACATTGTTAACAGTATGCTGATTAGACTCCATGAGCAGGAATTAGCAAGCATTTAAATGCAATAGTAAAATACACATGAGCAAGAAGGTGAGATAAAATCTCATGAAAACCCAGGTTCCCACAACCTTGATAGAGTTTCTGGGAGTACAATGATTTGTAGCATGGAGAATATACCTTCCAAGATCAAAAACAAGTTGTGCCTTTGTAATGCCTATTTTTACAAAAGGGCACAAAGCTTCACAGGCCATTTTAATTTTTTAAGACAACACGTAGCACAATTAAATGCACTATTTTCATATACTTAGTGAGTAAATCTTAAGGCATCAGTTCTGAGTAGGAATCAGAGCAAGAAACCGCTCTCTCAAGCAGTGTAGGCTTCTCTGCCACTATGTCCTTATGACCTGGTGGTTAGTGCTGTCGAGTTGATTCTGACTCCTAGAGATCCTGTGTACAGCAGAGCAGAACCCTGCTCAGTCTTTCTGTGCCATCCTCTCACCTTCCTGTGCTATATCAGATACTACTAAACTGCTATTCATAGAGTTTTCACGGCCAATATCTTTGGAAGTGGGTGACCAGTTCTTCTTATTAGTCTGTCTTAGTCTAGAAGCGCTGTTGAAATCTGTCATCATGGTTGACCCCGCTGGTGTTTGAAATACCAGTGGCATAGCATCAGCATCACAGCAACATGCAGCCACAACAGTATGACAATGAACAGAAAGGGTGGTGTGTTTCCCTGACTGGGAAACAAACTGAAGCTGCAACAGTGAGAGCACTGAATCTGAAACACTAGACGACCAGAGATGGCTCCTCATAAGCTGGGCAGAGCCAATTATACTTTTAAAGTATCTATGGCAAATGAGGATGTCTTATGGATACTCCGGCAAACTCTAATAAGACAAACACAACAGAGACCTCTAGGGCCTTGGGGAAAAGCCCTGTCCTATTATTCAGATAATTGTTTGGGTTTTGAAAAACAGCTCCTGTCTTGCTATTGAGCCCTCGTAGAGATGAATATTTAACCATGGAACATCAAATAACCATGCAACCTGAGATGTCCCTGATGGACTAGTGTAATCTGATCTATCAAGTCTTCACATTGGGCATGCACAGCAGCAATCCCTCATCAATTGGAAGCAGTATATAACGGATTGGGTCTGAGCAGGTCATGAAGTCACAAGTAATTCGTGTGAGTAGGTAACTCAGAAGTATTTGACTCTTTGTAAAGAAAAATGCACACTATTGTTTTCATTTATATTACACTCAATACTCTCTGAATACTACAACACTGGCATTGCTGACACCAGATGTGTGAGGTTTTTCCAAACATTAAGCAACCTGCAATACAAGCTGGTTATCCTACAATTTAACTCAATTCTCACACTACCTACCTGGAGATGAAACCAGATCCCACAGGTTAAGGGTTTAGTCCCACAAGACCACCTCCTCAGTCCTGATTAGAATGTCAATCAAAAGTCCAGATTGTTACCTGTGCTTCTGACCCTCAGGCTATATATCAGAGGTTCTCATGACCCCTTCCTTTGGTTTAAGTAATTTGTGAGAGCAGCTCGTAGAACCCAGGGAAACTGTTTACTCACTAGAGTACTAGTTTATTATGAAAGGATATAACTCAGAAACAGCCAGATCGAAGAGATGCATAGGGCAAGTTATGTGGGAAGGCATGCAGAACTTCCACGCTCTCTCCTGGTGCACCACTCTCCCTGCACCTCCACGTGTCCATCAACCCAGAAAACCTCCAAATCTTGTCCTTTTGGGGTTCTATGGAGGCTCCACTACATAGGGATGGTTGATTAAATCACTGGCCATAGATGATTGATTCCACCTCTAACATCTATCCATCTCAGGAGGTCAGACGAGTGGGACTGAAAGTTCTCACCCTGTAATCACATGGTTGGTCCCACCAGCAACCAGCCCTCATCCTTAGGGGCTTTCCAAAAGTCACCTCATTAACATAAAGTCAGGTGTGGTTTAAAGGGGCTTGTTAGGAATTACAAGACACCCCTTTCACCTTTACGGCCCTCAAGTTATTTCAGGATTGGATGACCAAAAAACAAATATTACAATAAAAGATTCCCTATGGCTCTTATATAGGAAATTACAAGAGTTTTAGGAGCTCTGGGCCAGGAACAGTAGACAAAGGCCAAAAATACATTTCTTATAGATAAAAATATCACCTTCTTCTTGTTCTGCATGGCTTCTTATCCCTCAAGACATTCCTTTGGCTTCATGTGGATATTTCTTATGATAATTGACTAAGAGGAAAAAAATCTTGGGCTTGTACTACAGATGGTTCTGCACATTATGATGGATATGACTGGAAGATGAAAAACTAAATTTATTAAGCTCTAAATCTCCTAAAATTATATCTTTTAGACTTTGTTGATTTTCTCTATCATTTTTTTGTTTTTGTTTCATTAACTTTTACTCTGATCCTTATTACTTCCTTTTTCCTGCTTGCTATGGGTTCAGTTGACTCTTCTCTCTCTAGTGTCCTATAATGGATGCTGAGATCTGATGTGCATTGTAAAGAGAAAGACTTGATACAGGCTCAACACAATGTTGACACAAAGGAAGCCATGTTGTAGCAAACAAACCATATTGTAACTTTGAATGAACTCTGACTAACTAAGCCAGCTGGATATGCACCCTACAGGAGATCCTCCTGCTCTGTAGATTTTATGACTCTTGCTTGTGTATGTACCTCCCAGATGTGATAAGCTGATTACTTTGTTCTTTTGAGTTCCTTAGCAATGTGATGACACCCAGATAGAGAGTCTGTGCTGATAGCCATCATCAAATGACATCTCAAAGATCTGGTGTGATGACTCCCACTCTGTGACATCAGAAGGTCAACATTCCTAACACCCTCCCCTATAATCCACTGGCCTATATAACTGCTTCAAAATTCTATGCCTCCTTTAAGATGGTTCTTTAGGACACTAGTCCCCCCATCTTCTGATTTGCTATCTTATCGCTTAATAAAACACCCTTTCTCTGCCACCATCCTGCTTATTGATGATTTTCTTTTTGCTTTCTTTTCTTTTCTTTTTTTTTGTTTTTTTTTACAGATTGGCACCTGGGCTAACAACTGTTGCCAATCTTTTTTTTTTTTTTCCAGCTTTTTCTCTCCAAACCCCCCCTGTACACAGTTGCATATCTTAGTTGCCGGTCCTTCTAGTTGTGGGATGTGGGACGCCACCTCAACGTGGCCTGACGAGCGGTACCATGTCCGCGCCCAGGATCCGAACCCTGGGCCGCCACAGCAGAGCACATGAACTTAACCACTCAGCCACGGAGCTGGCCCCCTTTTTGCTTTCTTGAAGCAAGCAGATTGTGCCCTTTTTGCGGTAACAGAAATTTGACAACTCTGGTAGGACTTTTAAGTCAGGCAGGAAACCTGTAGGATAAGTCCCTAGCAGCTGCTGTCACTCCCCCTTGTCTCAAGGATCTGCCCTACATGCTCTCCTGTCCCGATGCCATCTGCCTCTTAATGCTCCCTGTGGAGGGAAGGGAAACAGCTACTCTGGTGGGTCGACGGGCTCACATCTGGAGTATGTTAAGTCACCTCAGTACTGTACCACTGAAAACTTCCTTACACTCCATCTGGGTTCCCTCTCTTAGAGGGGAGACCATCTGGTTAATTGGACACCCTGCCAGACTGGAAAGAGGTACAGGACTTCACCTGAAATCTGGAAACTTGTTCACTGGTTTCTGAGTTTTCTGTGTCTGTGCCTGTGTCTGTAAAGAGCTCCAGGATCAGACGTCTTTTGGGTGAGTGACCTTATTAAATCATGCCTGTGTGTAAAATTGTCCAATACCTCCTCAGGTTAGTGGGTTAGAGGCCCCACTGGTGAGATTTGGTTGCTGGGTTAAAGTCCCAAGGCTAAAATAGTGGGAGACAACATAAAAGGATTACAGTCTCTGGGGCACTCAATAGGATGGGGTAGAGTCCTGAGGTCTGGGTTAGAGTCCCAACATGCCCTTGGTTAGAGTCCCAGAGTACTGGATTTTGGTGTCTGTTCATGTTTGTCTATGTTTAACTGCTTTATCTGCTAAAATTGGCTGTTTGCAGACTGATTTTCTTGGTGCTCAAAACAAACTCTCTCTAGAAATTATCTTGTTTTTTGTGGCCGCCTTGGGAAAGTTCCCCTAAAATAAAATAAGTGTAAACATCTGGCAAGATAACCTGGGTTAATTTAAAATTACAGTGGCCATTTTGGGTTCTTTTTGAGCCTCCAAACAAAGGAACAAGGAACAATCTTTAAAGATTCCAGGGCTCCACCTTCCAACCAACACTTTCCAGAAGGTGTAAATGTTTACAGAGAATAGCAGAATCTTACCAACCTTGTTTTGTGTACTGAGGGCTGGGCTTGATAATTTCAGGTTGGCAGGTGTCCTAAAATATGATCAGACAAAAATATGGATTCACTCCATTTTGCAGTAAGAGGTAGTCAGACATGTATGCACGTTGCTCTCCTGTTTGTAGCTAAGGGTCCTACCAAACTGCTGTCAGTCTCAGAGGAACTACATTGGCCATTAGAAGAAAGCATGGGCTGGGCCTTCGGTGTAAGCGTCTTGATTTCAAGGATGCTCAAAATTTTCGCAATTTGGTTCCAGCTGCAGCATAAATACACTTTTGACTGGCCATACCTAATTTCTGAAACAATGGGAAATGCTAATTCAATCCCTACCTATATTCTCTTAAGCTGCATTTTCCTAAAGTAAGAGAATTTTAGTTACAGTACGTAGTATGAGATACTGAGTACTCATTGGTTTATTGATCTTCTCCCACAGATGGTTACCATTCTTACTTGTCTCTGTTTTTTTTAATGTCATTTGTGATAAAAAGGACAAAGCTTATAGCAAGATGCAGGCATCTCCATAAGCCTGCTGTCTGGACAGGCCACAGTAAACTTTGCCATAGGGCCTACCTATGGAGTATGCACATAAAGTGGAAGCTGTTGCTAAGAGACATCTTAGAAGCCAAAAGAGGCTGCAATATTGGTGGGCATGGGTTAAACATTTAAGAGCCACTAGGGTTCTCACCACTTCAAGGAGACTTGTGTGATAGGATGATTTGGTTACAAAACCAGGTAGATGACCACAGGTCCCTCACCAACCACAAGAAAATGTCCTTGCAGGGGCCGGCATAGTGGAGTAGTGTGGTTAAGTTCGCAGGCTCTGCTTCAGTGGCCCAGGGTTCATGGGTTCAGATCCTGGGCATGGATCTAGCACAACTTGTCAAGCCACAGTGTAGTGGCATCTCACATAAAATGGAAGAAGATTGGCACAGATATTAGCTCACCAACAATCTTCCTCAAGCAAAAAGAGGAAGACAGCAATAGGTTTTAGCTCAAGGCCAATCTTCCTTATCAAAAGAAAGAAAGAAAATGTCCGTGGAATGACCTACTATTCTGCAAAGCACACACAATCCCCAACCCCACAGCACTTCCCCTGTAGGTATTAGTCTGACTCTGAGAGACACACAGAGTAGCTAAGGCTGTTAATGTGCATATAAGTTGTTTTTTTTTCCTTTTGTCTTCTTTTATGTCTTGAGAGCTTGGCTTTGTGACCTCATGGTCATGAGGGGTCCCAGTCCATCAGGGATCTTTGTTGTCTCAACCTTCATTGCTTTCAAGTGCACTATATCCTGTGCTGTGGAAGTCTTTGCATTCTTGGAATATTTTGGGGAGTGTACTTTCTGGATGTTCTAAGGGCTCTTTATTTTGCACTCTTTTCTGGGGACACTCTTGTGTCCATAGTTAGAACATAAATGTTTATTGGTGTGAGTCATTATTAAGATACTACTTGTCAAAGGTTAGAGGATGGACTCTTCAATTGGAAAAACTTCTAAATTGAAAAACTATAGCTGAGGGGCCAGCCCAGTGGCACAGCAGTTAAGTGCGCATGTTCCACTTCGGTGGCCTGGGGTTCGCCAATTTGGATCCCGGGTGTGGACATGGCACCACTTGGCATGCCATGCTGTGGTAGGCATCCCACAAAGAAAGTAGAGGAAGATGGGCATAGATGTTAGCTCAGGGCCAGTCTTCCTCAGCAAAAAGAGGAGGATTGGCAGCAGTTAGCTCAGGGCTACTTTTCCTCAAAAAAAAAAAAAAAGAAAAGAAAAAGAAAAACTATAGCTGAAAGCGTGAGTCAACCTCTTTCCAGTTATTTGGGGAACTGGAAACAAACATCTTCATCTTGCAAATCCATTCAGGGCCAGAGGTATATCTCTAGAAGGTGATTCAAAGTTCACTTGTCCTTTTCCAATCCCAAAGCCTCCCCTGTTCCTCTCAAAATGCTTGTAGATATTGAGACATTAAAAACTGATAAGGTGGGGCCAACCTGCTGACCTAGCAGTTAGGTTCGCACACTCCACCTTGGTGGCCCAGAGTTCACTGGTTCAGATCCTGGGTGCAGACCTATCCACCACTTATCAAGTCATGCTGTGGAAGGCATTATACATATAAAATAGAGGAAGATGGGTAAAGATGTTATCACAGGGTCAATCTTCCTCAGCAAAAAGTGGAGGATTGGTGGTGGATGTTACCTCAGGGATAATCTTCATTAAAAAAATGGATAAGGCAAATATACACAAGAAACGACATCTTGGAGAAAACTTGAGTAGTTTCTCTGTGCCTTGGCAATGTAGTTGGACGGATAGATAAACCTGTAATGTCATTTGAGTTACAACCCAATTTCTGAGAAATCAAGAGCCATTGTCCTTAAAAAAAATCCTTACAAGACTTGAAATGCAGCCTTAGAAGCAGTTCAGGTTCCACCCATTTCTCTTATCTCAAAGAGTTTGCACGGGGGCTGGCCCCGTGGCCGAGTGGTTAAGTTCGCGCGCTCCGCTGCAGGTGGCCCAGTGTTTCGTTGGTTCGAATCCTGGGTGCGGACATGGCACTGCTCATCAAACCACGCTGAGGCAGCGTCCCACATGCCACAACTAGAAGGACCCACAGCGAAGACTACACAACTATGTACTGGGGGGCTTTGGGGAGAAAAAGGAAAAAAATAAAATCTTTAAAAAGAAAAAAAAGAGTTTGCAAACCCTCCAAGGAATATCTAGTCCATCACTAATTCCTAGGACTGAGGGGAAAAAAGGAAAAAGGAGGAGAGTGACATCAGCATCAAGGCAGAGTGAGTCTCCCAGTGATCTCTCCCCTCCACCATACAATGAAAAAGACATTCATACTCCAACAGAGGACATCCACACCACACAAAAGATGTCTGAAAGACCCAGGCAGCCACACATCAGAGGCTGGAGAGTCTGGAGCCCCCTTCAGAGGAGGCAGACACTCATTTGCAGGAACATCAAAGGTCCCTGACATCCTTTGCTGCCTAGGGGAAAGCCCATAGTGAAACGAAAACTAGAGTGGGAGTGATCTCATCAAGCCAACACCCCAGGAGAGCAGATAGCAAGAGCAGGGTGAGTAAGTCCATGTGAGCATGCAAAAGAAGGTGCACCATCACCCCTACCCGCCCAGCACTGGCTCCAGCACCCGAAATCACAGCAGAACACAGAGGGCTCAGAATACATGACTCTTAACACTCTCACAGTGGAGATTGGTGGTAAGTGAGACAAAATAATACCAGAATGTAAAACAACAAAAACACGCCCTGTAGCAGTATCAAAAAATATATTAAATCCAGAGAGAAAATGACAAGTACCCAGAAATCAGTCCTGAAGACACAGAAATATGTAGTCTAAATGACAGAGAATTCAAAATAGTTATCGTCAAAAAACTCAATGAGTTAAAAGAGATTGTACAGAAACAATTCAATGAGTTAAGGGGCTACTTCACAAAAGAGACTGAAACTATAAAGAAGAATCAGTCAGAAATATTAGAGATGACAGACACAATCAATGAGATAAAGCAAAATATGAATTCACTGAATGAGCGAGCAGACATCATAGAGGAGTGAATCAGCATAATCAAAGACAGAAAAAATTGAAATGTTCCAGATAGAGGAGGAGAGAGAACTAAGACTAAAAAGAAATGAAAAAAGTCTCCAAGAAATATCCGACTCAGTTAGAAAACACAGTATAAGAATTATAGGTATTCAAGAGGGAGAATGAAAATGGAGCAGAAAGCTCGTTTAAAGAAATAATAGCCAAGAATTTACCAAACCTAGGGAAGAAGATGGAAATCCACGTGGAAGAAGCTATCGTATCTCCTAAATATGTCAATGTAAAAAGACCTACTGCAAGACATATATTAATAAAACTGGAAAAAGTGAGTGACAAAGAAAAAAATAGTAAGACAGCAAGGCAGAAGAAAATAACCTACAAAGGAACCCCTATCAGACTTTCAGCAGATTTCTCTGCAGAAACCTGATAGGCTAGGGGAGACTAGAATGACATATTCAAATATTTGAAGGACAAAAATTTTCAGCCAAGAATACTCTAGCCAGCAAAAACATCCTTCAGATATGATGGAAAAATAAAAACTTTCCAAGATGAACAAAATCTAAGGAAGTTTGTAGCCACAAGACACCCTTACAAGAAATCCTCAAAAAGGCCCTCACACCTGACAAAAATGGAGAAAGGGGTTACAAAGTAGGAAGTAAGGAGACAAATAGGTAGACAAAATCAGAAAATTGTAGCTATAAATCAGAACAAGTTAAGCAAACAAGTATAAAATCAAAGGTAAAGAAAACGCCAAACACAAAGATAATCTTGTCATTTTAACCACAAACTCACAATACAAGATAGAATAAGATGTGAGAAAAACAACTTAGGAGGGGAAGAGGAAAGGGACTGAATTGGTTTAGTCTAAGGAAATAAGACGTCATCAGAAAAAGGACTATCTTATCTATGAGATTTTGAATACAAACCTTAGGGTAACCACTAAACAAAAAAGCAGAACAGAGACGCAAATAATAAATAAGGAGAAAACAAAGAAAAACAACATGAAAAACTACATAACCAAATTGGTAGACAAAAATACACAGGATGAGAAACAAAGGAAATGAAAGAGAACTGGAAAACAGGTGATAAAATGACAGCATTAAGCCCTCACACATCAATAACCACCCTAAACGTAAAAGGATTGAATTCTCCAATAAAAAGACATAGATGGTGAGATGGATTAAAGAACAAGATATAACAATATGCTGCCTCCAGGAAACAAATCTCAGCTCCAACAACAAACACAGGCTCAGAGTGAAAGGATTGAAGATGATACTCCAAGCTGATGGCAAGCAAAAGAGAGCAGGTGTTGCAATACTTATATCAGACAAAGTAGACTTCAAGATAAGACAGGTAAAGAGAGACAAAGAGGGGCACCATGTAATTATTAAAGGGACACTCCACCAAGAAGACATAACACTTACAAATATCTTTGCACCCAACACAGGAGCACCAAAGCACATAAAGCAACTATTAACAAACCTGAAAGAAGATATTAGCAACAACACAATAATATTAGTGGACCTCAACACCCCCCTCACATCAATGGATAGGTCATCCAGACAGAAAATCAACAAGGAAACAGTGAAATTAAATGAAAAGATAGATCAGTTGGACTTAATAGGTCTGTACAGAGCAGTCCATCCAAAAACAGCAGAATACACATTCTTCTCAAGTGCTCATGGAACATTCTCAAGAATAGACCATATGTTGGGAAACAAGGCACACCTCAATAAATTTAAGAAGATTGAAATAATAACAAGCATCTTTTCTGATCACAATGCTATGAAACTAGAAATTAATTGCAAGAAAAAAGCTGAGAAAGGGGAAAAGATGTGGAGACGAAGCAAGATGCTCCTGAACAACAAATGGGTCATTTGAGAAACTAAAGGAGAAATCAAAAAATATCTGGAGACAAAGGAAAATGAAAACATACCATACCAACTCATATGGGATGGAGCAAAAGCCATATTAAGAGGGACATTCATCGTAATACAAGCACACCTTAAAAAACAAGAAAAATCTCAAACAAGCAATCTCAAACTACATCTAAGTGAATTAGAAAAAGAAGAGCAAACAAAGCCCAAGTCAGCAGAAGGAGATAAATAATGAAAATCAGAACAGAAATAAATACTATTGAAACAAAAAAAGGAAGTAAAAGGATCAATGAGACAAAGAGCTGGTTCTTTGAGAAGATAAAGAAAATTGACAACTCCCTAGGCAGACTTACAAAGAAAAAAGAGAGAAAGTTCAGATAAACAAAATTGGAAATGAAAGAGGATAATTAGCAATGGATACCACAGAAATAGAACGGATTTTAAGAGAATACTAAAAAAAGCTATATACCAACAAAATGGACAATCTAGAGGAAATGGATAAATTCTTAGACTCTTACAACATCCCAAAGAGGAACCAAGAAGAAATAGAGAATCAGAATAGACAGATCACAAGTAAAGAGATTGAAAAAGTTATCAAAAGCATCCCAAGGAATAAAATCCCAGGGCCAGACGACTTCCCTCAGGAATTCTACCAAACTTTCAGAGAAGATTTAATACCTATCCTTCTCAAGCTATTCCAAAAAATTAGGGAAGATGGAATGCTTCCTAACAAATTCTACAAGGCCAACATCATTCTGAGACTAAAGCCTGACAAGGACAGCACAAAAAAGGAGAACTACAGGCCAGTATCACTGATGAACATAGCTGCAAAAATCTTCAAAAAAAAAAAAAAATTGCCAACCCGAATACAGCAATACATGAAAAGATCATACATCATGATCAAGTGGGATTTATACCAGGGACACAGGGATAATTCAACATCCACAAATCAATCAATGTGACACACCAAATTAACAAAATGAGAAAGAAAAATCACATGATCATCTCAATAGATGCAGAGAAAGCATATGACAAGATCCAAAACCCATATATGGTGAAAACCTTTAACAAAATGGGGATAGCAGAAAATTACCTCGACATAATAAAGGCCATATATGGCAAACCCACAGCCAACATCATACTCAATGGGCAAAAACCGAACGCCATCCCTGAGAACAGGAACAATACAATGATGCCCACTATTACCACTCTTATTCAACATAGTATGGGATGTTTTGGCCAGAGCAATTAGGCAAGAGAAGGGAATAGAAAGAATGTAAATAGGGAGTGAAGAAGTGAACCCCTCACTGTTTGCAGAAGACATAATTTTATATACAGAAAACCCTAAAGAATCCATTAGAAGACTGCTAGTAACTACAGTTAGGTTGCAGGTTACAAAATCAACTTACAAAAATCAGTTGCATTTCTATACTCTAATATCAAACTTACAGAAGGGAACTCAAGAATACAATTCCATTTACAACTGCAACAAAAGAATAAAGTATCTAGGAATAAATTTAACCAAGGTGGTGAAGGACTTACACAAGGAAAATTATAAGACATTATTGAAAGAAATCATTGATGACATAAAGAGATTCCATGCACATGGATTGGAAGAATACAGTTAAAATGTCTATGTTACCCAAAGTAATCTACAGATTCAATGTAATCTTAATTAGAATCCCAATGACACTCTTCACAGATATAGAGCAAAGAATCCTAAAATTTATAGGGGCAACCAAAGACCCCGAATTGCTAAAGCAATCCTGAGAAAAAAAGAACAAAGCTGGAGGCATCACAATCCCTGACTTCAAAATGTACCACAAAGCCATAGTAATCCAAACAGCATGGTACTGGTAGGAAACAGGCACACAAATCAATGGAACAGAACTGAAGGCCCAGAAATAAAATCACACATATACGGACAGCTAATCTTCGACAAAGGTGCCAAGAACATACAATGGAGAAAAGACGGTCTCTTTAATAAATGGTATTGGGAAATCTGGACAATGACTTGCAAAAGAATGAAAGTAGATCATTATCTCATGCCATACACAAAACTAAATCCAAAATGGATCAAGGCCTTGAGGATAATTTCTGAAACCATCAAGCTCCTGGAATATAACAGGTAGTACCCTCTGTGACATTGAACTTAAAAGGATATTTTCAATACCATGTCTTCTCAGACAAGGAAAACAAAAGAAAAAATAAACAAGTGGAAGTTCATCAGACTAAAGAGCTTCTGCAAGGCAAAAGAAACTAGGATTGAAACAAAAAGACAACACACCAATTGGGAGGAAGTATTTGCAAATCATATATCCGGCAAGGGGTTAATCTCCATAATTATATAAGAAACTCACACAACTGAACAACAACAACAAAAAGACAAACAGCTTGATCAAATAATGGGCAGAGGATATGAACAGACGTTTTTCCAAAGAAGATATAGAGATGGCCAATAAACACATGATAAGATGTTCAACATCATTAATCATCAGGGAAATGAAAATCAAAACCACACTAAGATACCACCTTATGTGTGTTAAAATGGCTATAATCATTAAGACTAAAAATAACAAATGTTGGAGAGGGTGTGAAGAAAAAGGGATCCTCACACACCACTGGTGGGAATGTAAACTGCTACAGCCACTATGGAAATCAGTATTACGATTCATCAAAAAACTAAAAATAGCAATACCATATAACCCAGCTATCCCACTACTGGGTATCTACCCGAACAACTTGAAATCAACAATCCAAAGTAACATGTGTACCCTTATGTTCATTGCAGCACTATTCACAACAGCCAAGACATGGAAACAATGCAAGTGCCCATTGACTGATGATTGGATAAAGAAGATGTGGTATGCATATATATATATATATATATATATATATATATATATACAATGGAATACCACTCAGCCATGAAAAAGACAAAATCATCCCATTTGCAACAACATAGATGGACCTGGAGGGTATTCTGCTAAGCAAAATAAGCCAGACTGAGAAATACAAACACCATATGATTTCACTCATATGTGGAATATAATCAAACACATAGACAAAGAAATCAGTTCAGTGGTTACCAGGAGAAGGGCAGTGGGCTGTTGGCACAGGGGTGAAAGGGAGCACTTATGTGGTGACAGACAAGAAAGAAAGTACAACTGAAATTTCACAATGATGTAAAGTATTATGAAGTCGTTTTAAAAAAACTACTCAAAAAGAATCGCAAACCAAATACAGCAATACATTAAAAATAACATACACCGTGATCAGTAAGGCAAACATCTTTATATTCAATGAATGTAAGATGTATGTTTTCAGTAAGAAAGTATAAAGAATGGAAATATTTTTGATGTTTTGTTAAGAAAGATAAAGTTTTACTAAAGTACTAGAAAGAAAAAGGAAGGCATGGGGCAAATTCTGAATGTAAAAAGAAAGTTATAGAAAGTTTCTGGAAGAAGAACCATAAAAAGAGTGTCATGCGTAGTCAAGTTGACTAAGACTGAAGTCAATCTGAAGAGTAAATTCGTTTTAATGTCAAAAATAAGCTGGTGCAAACATTAAAATTCGGTTCTCTTTCTTAAAAGGATAATTTTCCTGGACTTTTAATCTACTCTTAGTAAAGATGTTATCAAAGCGTTTTCTTTACCTTTCAGTAAGTTTGCCTAAAAGACAGAAGATGTATGTTTCATTAAAATAATTTCCTCTGTTCAAAAATACTGAGGTCTCTCTATTAAAGGTGTTTTTTTTTTTTTGACTCCTTTAACTTTCTTTTTGCCCTTGACTGTTTCTGTTGTCCTTTTGATTGAAGGGAGAACTGAGCAATGTTTCACAGTGAGCATTGCTTCCTATTTGATCAAGAGTCTTGAAAAGTTTTGAAATATTTGCCAAGCTTCCCCCCAAAGTCAAATACAAGATGAAGTCTTTCTCTTGACCTGAAAGAAAACAATTTTCTTTGAGAATTTTCGGAGAACCTGTTGGACTACTCAAAGAAATTTGTTCTCTCTCTTTCTATAAAGAAGAAGATAATAACCTAATTTGGCTTATATGGTATGTTAAATTGCATGGGAGGTATTGTCAAAGAAGTGATGATAAACCTTCTTAGTGATATTCTATGGGTAAATGTTATTGATATACAAACTTTAAAAATTATGCACCATTCCCAAAATTCAGCTCTGTCTTGATTGTCAGCCATAATTCTAGTTGTTATCTTGAAGTGTTTTATGTCACAGAAATAACCAAGTGTCTTTGTCAATGACCCTTTCTGAGTCTTGTTATTTGCAGACAGTTGTTTTACTCTGATGTTTTTGTGAATATGTTTCATCTTCAGAGAGATTCATGGAAAGGAATCTGGCACCAGCTCTAGAATACAGGTTTCTGATAAGCTTTCAGGTCATTAAACTGAATTGAGTAAGCAATCACAGAATGCTAATGGAAAAACTGATGCCCTCATAAAAAAGCTAACAGAAGATTAAGATAGAGAATCAATTACACAGGACTGAATGTATTTATGAGAATGATTATGATTTTTATGACTTTTCGTTTGAGGTATTGCCAGTGTTTTGATGTTTTGTTTTTTCCAGATTTAAGGAAATCTTTTTCTCTTAAGGTAACTATGACTTGTAGCAATTTCGTAAAATTATACCTTTGATGTAAAATTGAAACATTTATTTATTTTTCTCCATATCTTATCACTCCAGGATTAGGAAACTCTTAGTGAGTGAGTATTGTTTTCATGGCAATATAGTTATGTGCATAATTTCAGTAAGAATCTGTTCTCCTTATAACAGCACACAATCAGAAATGTTGCGTATATTACCAAGGCTTTGATCAGAATGTCATAATTGAGAGAAATATGCAGACTCAGGTATGACAAGACAGCTTTTGAGGAATAAAGTTTAACTTTATGGAATAAATCCACCTGGAAATTTTGGCCTGGTACCATGCCTACAGGGTTCCTAGAAACCTTACCAGGCAAGTATAGAAGCTCACTTCTCTGACAGATGCCTGGAACCTCAGAGTATTTTGGGGACCTCAAGAAGAGACGAATCCACCCAAATTTGTAGATATTACAGTCAGAGTCTGATGACAAGACCTTGGATTGGTTTTCCTGGCCTTGAGAGATCTTTAAGGTTCAATCTGAGATACCTTATAAAAAAGTTCCAGAATTATGTCAGCATCATGGCATAATGATGAGCTTTCCCCATAATCTCTCCTCTCTAAGATACAATGAACAAGACGTTCATATTCCAACAGAGGACATCCACACAACACAAAAGATGTCTGACAGACCCAGGCAGCCATATGTCCAAAGGTGGAGGTGCTGGAGCCCCCCCAATCCGAGAAAGTGGAATGAAGTAAGAAAAAACTTCTCTTCCCCTCAAGGAGCAGGGACCTAAGAACTGCAAACAGCTCTGAAAGAAATGGGGGAGGGAGCTGCCCTCCATGGGAACCCCATCTCTCTCCAAGCTCCCTCACAGCCC
>NW_025793338.1:0-7137 GCF_021613505.1 Equus quagga | reverse complement strand
GTGAGATTAAGAAGACTATGGACTCCCTGAACAACAGAGCTGATATTATGGAGGAACAAACCAGCAATAATGAGGACAGACACATAGAAACACTTCAAATGGAGGAGCAGAGAGAACTAAGACTCAAAAGAAGTGAAGATGTTCTCCAAGAAATATCTGACTCAATTAGGAAACACAACGTAAAGATTATAAGTATTCCAGATAGAGAAGAGAAGGAGAATTGAGAAGAAAGCTTGTTCATAGAAATAATAGTGGAGAACTTCCCAAGCCTGGGGAAGGAGCTGGAAATTCATGGGAAAAAAGCCAATGGATCGCCTAACTATATCAAGATAAAAAGACCTTCTCCAAGGCATATAGTAGTGAATCTGGCAACACTCAATGACAAAGAAAAAATATAAGGGCAGCAAGTCAGAAGAAAATACCTTACAAAGGAACCCCTATCAGGCTTTCAGCAAATTTCTCAGCAGAAACCTTACAGGCTAGGCCAGAGTGGAATGATATATTCAAATCTCTGAAAAACAAAAACTTTCAGCCCAGAATACTCTATCCAGTGAAAATACCCTTCAGATATGATGCAGAAATAAAAATATTCCCAGATAAACAAAAGCTAAGGGAGTTCATCACCACAAGACTACCCCTACAAGAAATCTTCAAGAAGGCCTCGTGCCTGAGGAAAAAAAGAAACAGGCTACAAAGCCCTAGTAAAAAGAGAAACAGGTAGACAAAATCAGAAAATTTTAGCTATATATCAGAATAGGTTAGGAAACACCCAAGTATAACAGTAAAGATAAAAGGAATGAAAGCTCCAAAAATAAATATATTCCTGTCATTTTAACCACACCTCACAACACAACATGGAATAAGATGTGACAAAAACAACTAAGGAGGGGAAGAGGATGGGGATGGAAACATCTTAGTCTAAGAAAATAAGAGGTATCAGAAAATGGACTATATCATCTATGAGATTTTTCATACAAACCTCATGGTAACCTCTAAACAAATAAATAGAACAGAGACACAAATAATAAATAAAGAGAAAGCTAAGAAAACAAGCTTAGAAAACTACTTAGCTAAATTGGAAGTCCAAAATACATGGGGAGAAAAGCAAAGGAAGTACAGGAGACCAAGGAAACAAGTGACAAAATGGAAGCATTAAGCCTTTGTATATCAATAATCGCTCTAAATGTAAATGGATTAAATTCCCTAATCATAAGACACAGAGTGGCAGGATGTATTAAAAAACAAGACCCAACAATATGCTGCTTCCAGGAGACACATCTCAGCTCCAACAATAAACACAGGCTCAGAGTGAAGGGACAGAAGAAGATATTCAAAGATAATGGCAAAGAACAGAAAGCAGATGTTACCATACTTATATCAGGCAAAGAAGACTTCAAGATAAAAGAGGTAAAGAGAGACAAAGAAGGGCAGTATATAATGATAAAAGGGACACTCCACCAAGAAAACATAACACATAAATACATATGCAACCAACACAGGAACGCTAAGTATATAAAGCAATAAACCTAAAAGGATATATTAATCACAACATAATACTAGTAGGGGACCTCAGCACTCCACTCTCATCAATGGATAGGTCATCCAGACAGAAAGTCAACAGTAGAATTAACTGAAAACTTAGAACAAATGAGCTTAATAGATATATACAGAACACTCGATCCAAAACCAGCACAATACATATTCTTCTCAAGTGTTTATGGAACATTCACAAGGAGAGATCGTCTGTTGGGAAACAAAGCAAGCCTCAATAAATTTAAGAAAATTGAAATAATAACAAGCATTTGTTCCAACCACAATGCTATGAAACTAGAAATTAACTACAAGAAAAAAAGCCGAGAAAGGGACAAAGAGGTGGAGACTAAATAACATGCTACTGAACAATCAATGCCTCATTGAAGGAATGAAAGGAGAAATTAAATAATATCTGGATACAAATGAAAATGAAAATGAAATTATACCATACCAACCCATATGGGATGCAGCAAAAGTTGTCCTAAGAGGGACATTCAATGCAATACATATTCACCTTAACAAACAAGAAAAATCCCAAAAAAGCAATCTCAAATTACACCTAACAGAGTTAGAAAAAGAACAAACAAAGCCCAAAGCCAGCAGAAAGAGGGAAATAAAAATCAGCAAACAAATACATGAAATTGAAACAAATAGACAGTAGAAAGGATCAATGAAACAAAGAGCTGGTTCTTTGAGAAGATAAAATAAATTGAAAAACTCTTAGCCAGAATCACAAAGAAAAAAGAGAGAAAGCTCAAATAAACAGAATCAGAAATTAAAGAGAAGAAATTACAACAGATACCATAGTAATACAAAAGACTATTAGAGAATACTATAAAAAACATACGCCAAGAAATTGGACAATCCAGAACTAATGGATAAATTCTTAGACTCTTACAAACTCCCAAATGTGAATCAAGATGAAATAGATAATATGCCTAGACTAATCACAAGGAATGAGATTGAATCAGTAATCAAAAACATCCCCAAAAATAAAAGTCCAGGAACAGACAGCTTCCCCGGGAAACTCTACCAAACATTCAAAGACTATTTAAAACCTATCCTTCTCAAACTATTCCAAAAAATTGGGGAAGACGGAGCACTTCTTAACACACTCTATGAGGCCAGCATCTCCCTGCTCACAAAGTCTGACAATCCCAACACAAAAAAGGAAAACTACCTTGCTGTATGAATGTTGCTGATGAACAGATATGCAGAAACTCTCAACAAAATATTGGCAACCCAATACAGCAAAACATCAAAAAAGTCAGATATTATGATCAAGTGGAATTTATACCAGGGACACAGGGATGGTTCAACATCCTCAAATCAATCAATGTGATAGACTACATTAACAAAATGAAGAAAAAACCCACATGATGATCTCAGTAGATGTAGAGAAAGCATTTGACAAGATCCAAAATCCATTTGTGAATAGAACTCGTAACAAAATGGGTATAGAAGGAAAGTACCTCAACAGAATAAAGGCCATACATGACAAACCCATGGCAAACATCATACTCGATGAGGAAAAGCTGAACACCATCCCTCTGAGAACAGGAATAAGACAAGTGCTCCAACTCTCACCACTCTTATTCATCATAGTACTTGAGGTTTTGGCCAGAGCAACTAGAGAAGAAAAAGGAATCCAAATAGGAAATGAAGAAGAAGTGAAACTCTCACTGTTTGTAGATGAACTGATTTTATATGTAGGAAACTCAAAAGAATCCATCAGAAAGCTATTAGAAATAATCAGCAACAACAGTAAAGTTGTAGGGTACAAAATCAACTAACAAATATCAGTTGCATTTCTGGACTCTAATAATGAACAAACAGAAAGAGAACTCAAGAATACAATCCCATTTACAATGGCAACAAAAAGAATAAAACATCTAGGAATAAATTTAACCAGGTAGGTGAAAGACCTATACAATGAAAACTGTAAGACATTACTGAAAGAAATAGATGATGACACAAAGAAATGGAAAGATATTCCATGCACATGGATCGGAAGAATAAATGTAGTTAAAACGTCCATACTAGGGGCTGGCCCCATGGCCGAGTGGTTAAGTTCATGCTCTCCACTGCAGGTGACCCAGTGTTTCGTTGGTTCGAATCCTGGGTGCGGACATGGCACTGCTCATCAAGCCACGCTAAGGCAGCGTCCCACATGCCACAACTAGAAGGATCCACAACAAAGAACATACAACTATGTACTGGGGAGCTTTGGGGAGAAAAAGGGAAAAAAATAAAATAAAATCTTAAAAAAAAATGTCCATACTACCCAAAGCAATCTACAGATTCAAAGCAATCCAAATCAGAATCCCAATAACCTTCTTCAAGGAAATAGAAGAATGTGTCTTGGAATTTATATGGGCAACAAAAGGCCTCAAATAGCTAAAATAATCCTGAGAAGAAGGAACAAAGCTGCAGGCATCACAATCCTTGACTTCAAAACGTACTACAAAGCTGTAGTAATCAAAACAGTATGGTACTGGTACAAAAAACAGGCACAGAGAACAATGGAACAGAATTCAAAGCCCAGAAACAAAACCACACATCTATGGACAGCTAATGTTTGACAAAAGTGCTAAGAATATATGATGCAGAAAGGAAAGTCTTTTCAATAGATGGTGCTGGGAAAACTGGACAGCCACATGCAAAAGAATGAAAGTAGACCATTATCTTCCACCATACACAAAAATAAACTGAAAATGGACCAAAGACTTGAAGGTAAGACTTGAAACCATAAATTTTCTAGAAGACTATACAGTCAGTCCACTCTTTTCCTTGGGTCTGAAAAAGATCTTTTGGAATACCATGTATTCTAGGGCCAGGGAAACAAAAGAAAAAAATAAACATCATTAGACTAAAGAGCTTCTACAAGCCAAAAGAAACTAGGATCAAAAGAAAAAGACAGTTCATCAATTGGGAGAAAATATTTGCAAGTTATATATCTCACTAGTGGTTAATCTCCATAATATATAAAGAACACACAACAAATAAACAACAAAAAAAATGAACAACCTGAACAAAAAATGGGCAGAGGATGTGAACAGACATTTCTCCAAAGAAGACACACAGATGGCCAATAGGCACAGGAAAAGGAGGTCAACATCACTAATCATCAGGGAAACGGAAAAACTACACTAAAGTATCACCTAACACCCATTAAAATGACTATAATCACCAAACAAAAAATAACAAATGTTGAAGAAGCTGTGGAGAAAAGGGAACCTTCATACACTGCTGGTAGGAACGCAAACTGGTGCAACCGGCATGGAAAAAAGTATAGAGATTTCTCAAAAAGGTAAAAATAGAAATATAAGATGACCCAGTTGTCCCACCATTGGGTAATTATACAAAGAACATGAAATCAACAATTCAAAAGAGATTTATGGACGCCAATGTTCATTCAGCATTATTCCCAATAGACAAAAGGTGGAAGCCACCCAAGTGCTCATTGATTGATGATGGGATAAAGAAGATGTGGTATACATATACAATGGAGTACTACTCAGCCATAAAAAAAATAGTCCCATTTGCAACAACGTCGATGGACCTTGAGGGTATTATTTTAAGCAAAATAAGCCAGGAAGAGAAAGACAAAAACTGTATGATCTCACTCATATGTGGAAGATAAACACATGGACAAAGAGAACAGTTCAGTGATTACCAGGGGGAAGGGGTGAGGGGGTGGGCACAAAGGGTGAAGCAGAGCACTTGTGTGGTGACAGACAAATAATAATATATGACTGAAATTTCACAATGTTGTAAACTCTTATGATCTCAATTTAAAAAAGTTCCAGGAAAGCAGATTTGAAATAGCCTATATGACCATTGCTTTTCTTGCTGTACTCATGTAAATAATTGGGAAAAGTTTATTGACACTAGACTTGTTTTGCAAACCAATGAGTCTTAACTCACTTTGTTTGCTAAAAATGAGGGTGATTTTAGAGAGAAAAATGTTTCAATAGAAACTATAGTACACATTCATGGATATTAGTTTCTCGTTCTGATAATTATCTTGGAGGTTTTTGTTTTCTATCTGTAAACTAGACTGGATTTTGAATTCTGCTAGTCTCCTAAAATAACTGGCTACAAATCTCCAAATGAAAGTTTGCAATTTTTTTCATTATTTCCATTTGAAATCATTGAGAACTTAAAATGCCCTTTTTATAGAATCTCTGCAAATTGGAGCTGGACAGCTGGATATAAACTTAAGAGACATTCATGTCTGTTGCTTTGTAAGCCACTCAGAAACATACCTGAACACTCAATGACATCATCAGAGACATTTCAAACTGCAAAAGATTACTTCAATTCAGACAGCTACAAATCTTTTCACTGGCTGCCCCCTGGGATCAGAAACTGGTTTCTAATTTGCTGCCACCATCAATCTTGTTTTTCTTTTTGTGTCTCTAGAAATGGTTCTTATTAAATACCTGGTTACTTGCTTACACAATATACACCTACCTTTGGGAGCCCACCTCCATCACCATCTTACTAAGAGACTGGTTCCATGAGATGGAGCAACCTATGTCCCTCATCCGCAGAATCTCTCTCAAGACTGAGGAATAAACAACAGAAAGGAGGAACTGGAGACCCGAGGGGACCACACAAGGGGCACAATCTGTTCACTGCAAGACAAAAGTCAATCATTGAGAGCCAAGATGGTGGAAGAGAAAGGGCATTCTATTAAGCAATAAGCTAGCAAATTGGAAGCTGTGGGGACAAGTGTCCTAAAGAACCATAAAGAACGATTTTAAGAGGGGCAGAGAATCTTGAAGCAGTTATATAGGCCAGTGGGTTATAGGGGAGGGGTTAGTAATGTTGACCCTCTGGTGTTACAGACTGGGGGTCATCACACCGGATCTTTCAGTTGTCATTTGATGATGGCTATCAGCATAGACCCTCTGTCTGTGGGTCATCACGTTCCTCAGGAACTCAAAAGAACAGAGTTATCATCTTATTGCAGCTGGGAGGTACACACACAGCAGGGGTCATTAAACTTACAGAGCAGGTAGGTCTCCTGGAATGTGCATATCCAGCTGGGTTGGTTAGTCAGACGTCATTCAAATTTACAATATGGTTTGTTTCATACAATATGGCTTCCCTTTTGTCGACCTCGTGTTGAGCCAGTATCAGACTCAAGCATATTTCCTTCTCCTCACTGGCTGACATTTGAGGCAGGTGAGACTCCAAATGGCTGGTCCTTGCAATTGACCTGACTTTATCATTTTAACCTGAGAACACCTCTTCTTGGTCTGACTCTGGGCTTGAGGGGCCAGTGCTGGCCTTCTAGTGATCCAAATCATTCATGCCTATGGTGACATGTGCAGTGCTTGTTCCCCTTGGTGGATCAACTCCAGCTCATGGAACATCTTTGATATTTTCCATGGGTGTCCCATGGAGTCTTTAGTGGTCTCTGTAGAATACGAGAGGAAATGCCACTGTACCAGGCAGGCTCACAGAGCCCAGGATGAAATACAAGGGCTGTGAGCAAATTTATCCAGAGGAAAGACAGAGCCTACAGAGCCAGACAGCCTGGCATCGAATTCCAGCTCCACACTTACCAGCTGTGTGTCCTGGGCAAGTGAATCC
>NW_025793337.1:0-1159 GCF_021613505.1 Equus quagga | reverse complement strand
GGGTCTGTGGCCAAGAAGGCAGAGGCAGCCTCCGGGCAGAAAATCTTTTCACCTCTCTGGGATGGTTTCTTTGTCTGTAAAATGGACAAAAATGATATATGTGGTCTTTTCTACATACAAAATTATGCTATTCCAGAAATAATTGTATCACCATGGAGAAGGTATCAATGATTTCCTGATTTTGGTGACTGCTGTCCTCCACCTGCTCCATTGAAAATTGTAGATCACCCTTATATTCAATATTCTATATCTTTTCCCTGCAAATGATCCCGCTGTCTTGGTGCACTCGTGTTTTCTCATTTCTATACCTCTTTTACAACACTGTAATTTGTTACTCAGTGTTACTTAGTCAAACTGCCTACCAAGGGGAGTGTGTGTGTAGAGGGAGGGGTGTGTGTGTGTGTGTGTGTGTGTGTGTGTGTGTGTGTGTGTGGAGAGAGAGAGAGAATAAAAACTTGTGATCTTGACAAGGTTTAAGAAACTTGTAGGTAAGAATGACCAGAAAGACAATGGAAAGGAAGAGTATATGCAAAGATTATACAAAAAATATTTGGTAACATAGAGAAACAAAAGCAGGATTGGATTTAGAAATGGATAATGTAAAATTAAAGGTATCAAAATAACTTTGCTTATTTTTATTTTAGATCCTCATAAAACATTTCTACAGACCACAGTTCCTGAGAAGATTTCATCATCTGACTCAAAAGGAGATCCAGACAATAATGTAATTGGGAAATAATATTTTTATGTCTTAAATTGTGTTAAGTTGCCTTTAATGTCAAGACCAAAGTTGCTGAATGTAGGCAGGAACTCAGTTCTTGGAGGCAGAGCTGACAACTCCTTGTTCACAAGTATTTTGATGTATATGAGTGGGTGTGACTCTGTATGTGTGTGTTTTTCCATGGAGGATGAAGGATTTCAAGGATAGGATCCAGCAGGGCCAGGACTAGGGAGAGGCAAGCAAAGGGCTTACTCAGGCACAAAATTTAATGGGATGGCAAAAACCTGGGGTTCTCCCAGGACTAGGATTAGGGTGAGGTGAATGAGGAACTCAGAGTCAGATCCTGTCTTTGTTTGAAATTTTGATATTGTGTTCGTCCTAGATTTTTTTCTTTGCATTAATTCTGATTGTCTAAAATATTGCAGTGAAATAGCATTT
>NW_025793336.1:0-2578 GCF_021613505.1 Equus quagga | reverse complement strand
GGAACAAAGGCCTTTGACCACTAGGAATTTACATTTTAGTTGGAGCAGAAAGACCAGAAAGAAGAAAACAAACAAATCTCACAATCATAGTCTGTGATAAGGACGTGAAGAAACAAACAGGGACTTTAACAGAGTAGATGGGGGAGGGGAGGGGAGGGCTCTACTTTATATTTTTATTTTTTCCTGGTTTATTGTGGTATAATTGACAAATAAAATTGTAAGTTCTTTAAAGTGTACAATACAATGTTTGATATACATTTACATTGTGAAAGGATGGCTCCCAATGAGTTAATTAACACATCCATCACCCGCGTATTTATTTACTTATTTATTTTGGTGAGAACATTTCAGTTCTACTCTCTTGACTCACTTCAATTTCACAACACAATGTCATCAACTAGAGTCACCATGTTATACGTTAGGTCTTCAGACTTTGTTTACCTTACAGATGAAATTCTGGACCCTTTATCCAACAAGAGCTCCTGTTTAGATGGTGAGAGAAGGCCACTCTGGAGACACGACATATAAAATGAGAGGTAAAAAGTGAAAAGAGGGTCCAGCCCAGGGGTGCAGCGGTTAAGTTCTCACCTTCCGCTTTGGCAGCCCATGGTTTGCAGGTTCGGATCCTGGGTGTTGACCTACATACTCGCCACTTATCAAGCTTTGCTGTGGACGGTGTCCCACATATAAAGTAGAGGAAGATGGGCATGGATGTTAGCTCAGGGCCAGTCTTCCTGAGCAAAAGGAGGAGATTGGCAGCAGATGTTAGCTTAGGGCTAATCTTCCTAAAAAAAAAAAAGCGAGAAGAAACTAGGCGGGCAAGGAGATGGGCAAGAGGGCTCCAGATGAAGAACCCAGCATTTTCAAAGCCTTGCAGTGGGAAAGTGCTCAGGGTCTTTGTGTACCTCAAGCCAGAGGAGGCCTGGCTGGAGGGTGGGGGATGGCAGTGTGGCCTGTGAAGGGGCGGCAGATGGCAGATGGAATTCTCCTTCACGTCCTGTCAAGGAATTTGCGTTTTAGTCTAAATGAAATGAGCATCCCACGTCTGGCTATCTCCCATAAGATTTTGCCTGGATGATACAGTATTTGGGAGGTGAAGTTTCACTGTATAGCTATTTGAAAACATAACTTGAACTAAAGAAGAAAAACTCATCTGCTTCTGCACCAGAAAAGGATGAAGATAAAATGGAAAACCAGTCACAGCATGTGGATTTACCAGACTAAATTAAATCACCTTTCTGGAGTTTTGTGGATAAGCATGTTGGTGTAATTTGTAAAATTTGTAAAATAGGTGAATTACAATGTACTGGCATAGACAGGACAGGGGCCTGTCTTTAACACGGATGACTTTAACTGAGACCACTATTTGCCAGAAGTGACCCACTGAGGAAGCGTGGGGGACTGGAATAGGCCACCCCAAGATATTTCTCTTTGGCATAAGGATTATTTTGGGCTGGTTACTTTTAAAAACTGCAGACATGAGAGAAACTCTGAAAAGTAGAAGATACCCTTTGTAAGAGATATTTACATTTTTAAGGGAAATCTCCATCTGTAAAGGTGTCTCCCTCTCTGTACCAGGAAGAAGGGGGATGACCTTATCTCTAGAAACTCTTATCAATGTGGAAAGCAAGGACTTCAATCTGCATAATGATCTCACTCTTATTTACTGAGCATTGCTGGGAATCTCCCACAACTGACTTCCCCCACCCCCAGCATCCTCCTTTGTAGCTGAAGATGGTATTTAAGATGAGAACCACCATTTTGGCAAGTTACTCAATTTTCCTGAGTCTGTCTCATGTATACATGTTATAAAGCTTTATTTAATTTTCTCCTGATATGCTGTCTCATGTGAATTTAATTTGTAGCCCAACCAGAGGACCTAGATTGGGTAGAGGAAATGTCTTCCTCCCCTACAGAGGTGAGTGTGGATTAAAACGTTTTATCTGAACTATTTAAATATGCTCAGGGAGCTTCCTATCTAAACTCACCAAATTGTTTCAAAACCAAAAGCAGCTCTGTAATGGTGGCATAATTGCCTATAAAATTGATACTGGCCCCATGAAATAGTTGTCATTATCCCCATTTGTCAGTTAATGAGACCAAGGCTCAGCGGTTAAACAACATGCACACAGTCACACTCCTGGTAGTGAGGGACATGGAAATCCAGGCCAGGACTAAAGGGAGGGCGGGCTGGAACCCACACAGATGCAGGCCCTGGGAGCCTGTGAGGGGCTTGAACCAGAGGACTTTCCTGACAGTGAGCAGGGAGAGGGAGCAGAGTTAAGGCTACATTTGTTCCAGAGCTGGAATTAGGGCTCACACTTGCTGAACTGAAGCTCAAATAATCCTTTGCACAGACGCAGGATGCTGATTCCTTCCTCTTTAAGGAATTCTACATTTTACCTCTTCTTATAATCCTGAAAAAGGGACGTTACTGCATTAACTTTACGCTACATGGAGTGGAACTGACATTTGTTCTCTGTCTGTCATACAGCGGCCATGCTCACACATTTATATTCATTTAATCCTACGGAAATCAGCTGGAAGCTGGCCCCATGGCCGAGTGGTTGAGTTTGCG
>NW_025793335.1:0-2024 GCF_021613505.1 Equus quagga | reverse complement strand
TCCCTGGGTGTGCAGCAGTCAAACCAGGTGGCTCCTCAGAGCTGGCTCCCATCTTGGTTAAATGGCTCACCCTCCATGCTGAGTGTCAGCCTCACCTGCGTGCTTCCATGTTCTTAAATGGTAGACCAAATAACAGTCCCACAGCGCCCTCATGGGAGAGGATCTGGGACCTGGGGGAGGAGAGGGAGCCACCCCCTGAGTAAAATGAAGCTGTGACAATGTCCAGGATCAGGACTGGGCAGCTGAGGGGCCCACAGGGACCTGCCCTGCTCTCTGATTTGCCACATGGAGGCCACACCAGGCAGCCTTCACTGAGAGGGCGCTTGGGATGCAGGTGGGCCGAAACAGGGAGCACGGACTCAAACCTCCCCACTCTCTGTCCACAGGGGGACTCCGGGGGCCCTCTCGTGTGTAAGAACGTGATTCAGGGCATTGTCTCCTATGGACGATCAGGCGGGCTTCCTCCACGGGCCTTCACCAAAGTCTCTAGTTTCCTGCCCTGGATAAAGAAAACCATGAAGGGTGGGCCCCATGGCTGAGGGGTTAAGTTCTTGCGTTCCACTGCGGCAGCCCAGGGTTTTGCCCGTTCACATCCTGGGCGCGGACATGGCACTGCTCAACAGGCCAAGCTGAGGTAGCATCCCACATGCCACAACTAGAAGGATCCACAACTAAGAATATACAACTATGTACCGGGATGCTTTGGAGAGGAAAAAAAAGGAAAGAACTAAAATCTTTCAAAGAAAAAAAAAAAGAAAACCATGAAAAGCCTCTAACTGTAAGAACCAACCTACCTTCTCTGGAGCTGATCCATAATGACACCAGCAACTAAATAAATGTCTCTGAGCTGAGCGGGAAGGGCTGGTTTCTTGTTTATTCATTGATCCTCATTCACAGGCACTAACTGCTTAGAAGGCCAATGGCACAAATCTGCTGTTTCCTGCTTCTTCCTCTTCCCCCTTCCACCACCACCTCCCCCAAACCTCAAGCAAAGCTGTTCCCCAGCTCCTTCTGACCCTCATCTTTCTCTGGGCCTGCCCTTCTGCCAGGGCTGCAGCTGAACATCATCAGGAGAAAACATGAACCTCTCTGCCCCTGGGGCTCAGGTTAAACTTCTTACCTCCTTCCCTGTGTTAGATGGCAGAGAGGAAGGGGGATGACACCATGGGTACCGCACACCAAGCAGGCAAGTCTGGGGCTGCAGCTCAATGGCATAGCCCCCACAATGGGGAGGAGAGTGGCTGCCTGGCCAGGACAGTTCTCTCCCATAGCCAGGGAGCTGGCGCAGAGTCAGGGAAGGTCTCTGGAGAAGCTGCCGGATCTCACCCAGCCTGAGTTTCCTCCCTGCCTTCCTGTGACCTTGGGGCCCAGCTTGCCCTCAGGTCTCCCGGCTGCCCCTTCTTCTCCCTCCCTGCTTTCCACTGAGAGTTCTCAGAGTCCACCAGCTCCTGTACCCTCCACACAAGCCTGATCTGAACTGGCCCCTTCCTTCTAGCCCTCCTGCCTAGGACACACAGAGCTCCGTGAGATTCCAGCAGGGCCTCTCCCCTGAGATGCCAGGCCAGCTCATTCCATGGCAGAGAATGCCACAAGGAACCAGCCTTGTGCTGGTAACAGGTGGGACCCATGGAGGACACAGCAGGCAGGCTGTCTCTCCAGAACCCCAGCCCCATCTCTCACCTGATAAGGCCAACTCAATCCCTTACATTCAGCCCAGTGACTCCCCAAGTGCTCAGGACGCATTGGCCACTTGGTCATTCAGTGGCCTGAATACATTTCAGCCTGTTCCTCTTAGTCACTGCTGGCCTCTAGGCTAAGACCCCTCACTGGCCACGTAGGGCTGTCTCAGCCTTTTGAGTTAGCCCTACCCTCTCTGCAGTAGGACTGGAAAGCACCATTTTTCCATCAATAAACAAACACACACTGATTGAGCTCCTAAGTGCCCAGCACTGGAGATCCACACTGGACCTAATACACTCTGTCATTTGAACCCGAGGGACACTGACAGTGTGAGTTTCACCCAA
>NW_025793334.1:0-1093 GCF_021613505.1 Equus quagga | reverse complement strand
AAGGTGAAATGACTTACTCAAGGTCACACAGCTGGGAAGTAGTGGAAGTACAGGAAGATGGGCACAGATGTTAGCTCAGAGCCAATCTTCCTCAGCAAAAAGAGGAAGATTGGCGGTGGATGTTAGCTCAGGGCTAATGTTCCTCAAAAAAACAAAAAAGAAGAAGAAAAAAGGAGAAATCTATGTGTCTATAATATTTATTGTAACAAATAACACGTGCCCCTTTTATTCTAGACCTTCTAACTTCACCCTGTTTCTAATGTACTGACTGATACTGCTTTCTTCTTTCAGGTCTTTCTCACTGATGGGCTACTTATTGCTCCTCTGTGCTCCAGGAAAATAACAAGTAACAAGGACAAAAGCTGCCTGTGCCTCAAGAGCTGACATAAGAAGGTAAATATTAGGGCAGGGTACCGTAATTATGATAACTGCTTTGATTAAATGCTTACTACATGCCAAGCCCTGTACTATCAGGTACTTTACATGTACTACATCATTTAATTTTTCTCCACAAATTATCAGATAAATATTACTGCTGTCCTCATTTTACAGAAGAGGAATTTGAATATCAGCTGGTTAATTAATTAATTAATTTTTGAGGAAGATTAGCCCTGAGCTAACTACTGCCAATCCTCCTCTTTTTGCTGAGGGAGACTGGCCCTGAGCTAACATCCGTGCCCATCTTCCTCTACTTTATATGTGAGACGCCCACCACAGCATGGCTTTTTGCCAAGCAGTGCCATGTCTGCATCCGGGATCTGAACCGGCGAACCCTGGGCTGCTAAGAAGTGGAACATGTGAACTTAACTGCTGCGCCACCGGGCCTGCCCCTGGTTAATTTATTTACTCAAGGTCTCACAGTTAAGTAAATGGCAGACTCAGGATTTAAACCAAGGTTGATTTGGTTATAAAATTGTTTTTCTATGCCACACCACCACCCTGAAGCAAAATGATCTCCTCTAAATGTGGTGTCAGGTGGCATGCGTGCCTGCAAGCAGAAGAAATTCCAAGCTTTCAGATCTTTGGCTAAAGGGATGCTGTAGAGCTTGGGATTGTAATAATGGCTAACATTTATTGAGGGCACAGTACAGGC
>NW_025793333.1:0-9350 GCF_021613505.1 Equus quagga | reverse complement strand
TGTCCACTTATATATTATTTTGTTTGACTACTCACTCTCTGTCCACTTATATATTATTTTGTTTGTCTATTCACTGTCTGGTTATATATTATTGAGGAACCACTGACCACTTTCCCTCCTCTGACCATTGGACCTGCCGTGGGCCCAGTTGTGCGGGCGTCTCTCCCTGTGCTGTTCCCTCGGCTGTGGATGGAGCCCCGTGGCAGGGTCTGCCTCTGGGTTCAGCCCCTCTCACTGCTGGGGTTTCAAGGGTGTGGGTGGCTTTCTGAGTTCGGGCACCCCATTGGGATGCCCCAGACGACAGCAGGCTTCGGCTCCCGAGTTTCCTCCCCCGTGACTCAGTTTACCCGCTTGGCATCCAGGGGTGGAGGATCTAATCATCTATGTCTCTATCATCTATCTATCTGTCAATCATCTATCTGTCAATCATCACCCATCTGTCAATCATCTGTATGTTGACTGCACACGTCCCACATGGATTTGTACACGTATGTGCACACGTGCACCTGAACACACATGCACATAAATGTGTATTTTTCTGCACCCTTTGACCCCAGCTTCCATGTTCTGGAACCTTCCTGCGCCTCCGCTAGCCCCTGCCCCCCCACGTCCCCTGCGGCCAGGGTGGCCCGTCCCGCATGTGGCCACAGGGTGGCGGTGAAGCCCAGGGGACGGCGGCTCCTGCGGCTCCGAGTCTGACGCCACCAGGTTTCTCTCCTTTTCTCCCCGCCGACCGTGTAGATGGAGCCTGGAGCCGGGGTCAGTGTCTGAGGGTCGTGACTCGGCCGCCCAGGTTGCTGACCTACCAGGACCTCCCGCGACCCCGGCTCAGACTCTCAGGCCTGGCGTCGCCTGCACTGGTGGCTTTTTGGGGTTTCCTGAGAAACGAACAATGGATTTTTTTTGCATCTCCTGCTGCATCTGACAGGCGAGCTCCATGTGGAGATGGGGGTGAGGTGGGTGGGGTTGTGTGCAAACAGCAGGACGGGGGGCCTCTCTGCAGGGTCGACAGCTGTCAATGCTGCCCAGGGACATGATGCCTCAGGGTCACGTGGCCTGGGAATAAATACTGAGCCCCTGGAGAAAGGAAAATGGACAGGAAGCGGCTCGGGTTAATAGACCGACTTATAAAAATCGGATTCATCAACCACCGCGAGTGTCCACAGCTGCATAAATGGGGGAACAGCACACGGTCCGTTGTGGGGGGAATATTATGCAGCCATGAAAAGGAAGGAGATTCGGACATGGGCTCCTTTTTCATGGCTGCATAATATTCCACTGCACGGATGGACCGTATTTTGCCCATTTGTTTTCGGTCTCATTTATTCCTCCTGCAAACAGCGCTCCTGGAAGCGGCTGGATTGCCGTCCCAGGATGCAGGCGTCCATTTTCGTGCTTTCAGCACCAAGGATGGAGCATTGGTTTTTGCACGGAGAAGGAGAAAAGCAAATGTGGGGACTGACTGGGCCCTTTTGATGGTGGTTTTGAGGTTGGGAGGCAACGCTGTCCGGGAGTGGTTTGTGATGGGTGATTTGGGTTGGTCGGGTCCTGCGCATCTGAAGGACGGTGGTCGGACCTCAGAGGCGGAAGGAGGCAGCACCTGCCGTGCCCTGTGACCTCACCACCACTAGGCTCGTCCTGAGGGACGCGGCCTCTGGCTCAAGACCCAACTCATCCTTTGAATCAGAGATCACCTTTTTTTTTTTGCTGAGGAAGAGTGGCCCTGAACTCACATCCGTGCCGGTTTTCCTGCATTTTGTATGCAAGATGCTGCCTCACATGGTTTGATGAGCAGAAGAGGCAGGAGGGACCCGACCCCGTGACCCTTCACCCCAACCAGCTCCAGAGCCCTCCCAGAGCACCCCTGCCCCCGCCTGCCTGGGTCAGTGTGCAAATGAGCGTCACCTGCTGCGTGGCCCGCGAGGCCCTTTGATGTGCGGCCGACACCACGGGACGGTGCCCGGGAAACGACTCGGGAAACGGCAGGCGGCTTAATTGAGGTGAACATGAAAGCCGCTGCCGCCTTAATTGGGGCCGCTTGGCCCCCAACCGAGTCAGGACTCACATCTTTCACACAGCAAGCTGGGCGTTAATCACCCCCGGACGCCGAGCGCTCAGCCGGGGAGCCCTGCTGGGGGGCCTGGGTAGGGGGTCGGGTGTCGTCGGCCCAGAGATAAAGGAATGGGGTGCGAGCCGGGGGGCGTCTGCATATCAGATGCCGGAGGGAAGACGGGGTTTAGGGGAATCGTTAGTGGGGGGCAGTCGCCTCTGGTCCCCCCGCCCACATCGTCAGCCCGCCCTGTCGGGGCTCCCAGGGCCGCTCGGGGGCTGGGAATCGGGCTGAGGGGCATTCAAGTCTGCAAAACGGGATTGGATGGGTGGGACAGAGTGCAGGTCCCGAGAGTTCCAGGTGACGGGCCGTTCAGGGGCTTGAACCCCAGGGATACGTCCTACCCCATCCTGGAGCCCAGAGTCTGAGGTCAAGGGTTGCAGGGCCGTGCTCCCTCCGGAGGCTCCAGGGGAGTGTCCCTCCTGTCTCTTCCAGCGTCTGGGGCTCCAGGGTCCCTGGGCTGGTGGCAGCCTCCCTCCCATCTCTGTCTCCGTCCTCACGGGGCTGCTCCTCTGCATCTGCGTCTCCTCTTCTCATAAGGACCCCAGTCCCGTTGCATCAGGACCTCATTTCACCTCCTTAAAGAGCCATCTCCAAAACCTGGCACGTGCCAAGGTCCTGTGGTCAGGGCTTCAACCTGTGAGTTTGGGGACATGGTTCAGCCCACAGCTGAGATGTGGGGTCCTCACAGCCTGTCTCTGGCTTCAAGGACTAAGAGGATGGTGGCAGCCCCTCAGGGGGACAAACGGGAAGGGACACACAGCCCCCACTTCAGTCCAAGGCCAGGCAGGGGTCTGGGGTCTGGACAGGGTGGGTCTGGGCTGTGGGTCCATCAGTGAGGTGAGGCCTGGATCTGGGGAGATGGGTCAGCGAGCAGCCACTAGTTGGGCCTGGACGTTGGGAGCAATGGCAGGCACCAGGCAGCCAGTTTTGGTACATGAGGCTGGCTCCTCTGAAGTGGAGGCAGACGCACCTGAGGCCTAGTACCTGCTCTGGGGTGATTGGGGTGGAGAGATGGTGGTGGGTGTGGGGTCCGGACGAAGGGCTGGTTTGCTTATTAAAGGAAGGAGCTGACAGGCCCTCCCACTCAGTTGGCGAAGCCCCAAGAAGCCAGAAAATGGCTCCAGTTCAGTGGCCCCGGGTTTGTGGGTTCAGATCCCGCGTGTGGACATGGCATCGCCCATGGCTTAACAATAAGTCATCAGGATGATTTGAGGCACTTTAGTATCAACAGCTCAGTGATGGCATCAAGGTCCACATTCGGTTCGTAGTTCACTTGGTCACCCTCGGTGTCGGCTTCTCCAAGGCGGGGTCCTTTTGGGGTCATAAGATGGCTGTGGGTGGTAACCAGAGCTTTGTCTTTCCCTTTGGTTGGGCCAACTGATGCCACTTGCCCATCTGCAGATCAATAGGAGTCAGTAGGGGATGGGAAATGGGGAATAAATGGGAAGGCAGCCATCAGTGTCTCCTACAACTAGAAAGAGTGTTCCTGGGCTATTGGACTCTAGAACCATGAGGCATGAGAAAACTCTTTGAAGACCAAATGGAAGGAAACTGCTTGAGTAGAACAAGAGCCTTTCCAAAATCAAAAAGAAAGGGCATTTCCGTTTATTGAAGACTACTACATGACGACCCCTTTGCAAACAATATTTAGCGATCACAGTAACTCTACAGAAGATGTGCTATACTGCCCATTTTATAGACAAAGGAACCGAGGCTCGGAGGAGTTATTTTGCATAAACATAGTTCCCTCTTTCCTCCAAAGCTTATGTTCTTCCATTTAACCATAGGAGAAGGGCGGTCCAGACCAGATGTTAGGTTAAGGGATTTACGTAGTTTTTACACTGTGCTGTGATGTGCCGCTCAATCCCTCTGAAGGACTGAGGAATGAACTCCTCTCGTCATCGGAAGCGCAGACCGCCCCACGTCCTCCTCTGCCCAATCCTGTACCTTCTTGTCCCTACAGCAGTTGATCACAAGAGCGCTCCCTCATAAACCTCTTGCATTCTGATCTCTTTGCTTCCCCGGGAACCCAGCCTGTGACAACGAGCAATTTAAAGTACTTGAGAAGACGGTATTGTAGAGACAATAATAGATACAATAATATTGCAGTCTTCTATAAAATGAAGTGGTGTGACCACAACCTAGTTTTGAAATTTCATTATTCTTTGGGCTTGCTGGGAGAAAGGAAGGGCAGAAAGGCATAGTTAAGCATGTTGACAATGGGAACTATTAAACTTCTGAATTTGATATATGTTTAATTAAGAAATGACTTTTTTCCCCTCTACAAATTTAGAGATTTCATAAAAACCAAGAAAACCTATAGAGATAGTCTCATGTCGGTATCCAATGCTGACTTGAAAGCAGCGAAGTATAGTTTAGAGACAAAATAGGATTTAAAAGGAGTCAAAAGAAATAGAATGCTAACAGTAACTGCCTATGGGTCAAGGGTCATCTATGGGTAAACTCTTTCTGCTTTTCTCATTTCCTGAATATATTTTATTTCCTTAAGTAAGAAAATGGGAGAATGATTTCCTTGTGGCATCTCCTGGTTTTTATGAAACCCAGGAAGAGAGAGGTTAATTTTTGGGTAGTATTTACTCCTATTTCTTGTCTTAAAAATATTTTAGGAAGTATAGAAAGCTTTGGGAGACTCCAACACAGTATTAATATTGCTACATATTTCTTTTTGCATTGTGCATTATTGAAAATAAACTGCCCCAATTAAATGACATATGAAGACAGGTAACTCTTACAGTATTTATTAAATGGATGATTTACAAGTAGGACATTGATGAATAAAGGTACAACTTTTCACTCATAGTGTACAGGAACCCTTTAAATGTGCAAAGTTTACATTCAATTTTGTTTTTTTAAAAAGCATCTGCCCCTTTAAGATTATATCACAGTGCGCGAAGCACTGGTGAGATTTATGTCACCAGAAATTCAGTTTGCTGATTTCTCTGCGATTTCTATTCCGATGATTGTACTGCAATAAGTGAGCATCTCTGACTGCAACCTTGAAGTGGTCAGCTTCAACCAGCACTTGTATCTGAAATGGCACATACGCAGAGCTGTTAGAAATGCCCACTAATTTCAAAACCAGTCTGCCTGAGCTCAGGATGCCCGATGTTCCATTTTTAAGATCATTTGTGGAACTGATTAAAGTGCAGAAAGAGTAACTTTACAGCAAAAATCAACTCTAGATTATTTAAAGATTTACACAAAACAAAATGATAAAATTGTTAGAAAAAATATATACTTAAAGCCGTAAAGGAAAACATTAATAAAAACATAAAGATTACATTAAAACTTGAAGTTTTTTATGGTCTAAAACATGTAAAAGTAAAAAATAAATACTAAAGTAGGACATCCGTAATAGAGTGGCAAATGTTACGAAGCTCTGTAATAACTAGTTCTGGCAAGAGGAGGGAAAACACACTTCCAGGAGCTCATGGATGTGTTAAGGATGTCCTCACATCCCTAGGGGACATGTTCACCGTGATGTCATAAACAACCTAAAAATTCGAAGTTGTCCTGACAACCTACATGCACACAGAGTTTCAGAGCCATCTCAGACCAGTCTGACTCCTCACCCTTTCCAGGTAGGATCGTTTTCCTTTTTCTGGATTTCTTGTCGGTTTCTAACCTTCTCCTCGAACTTTGAAAGGCCTGCTCCATTCTCTCTAGACGCTGGTTTCTTTCCTGTAAGATTATCCTGGGTTGTATCTCTTATATCTTGTGTAGATGGCCAAGTGGGTGGACTTTCCCCAGAGAAAGTCCTGGATTTCCTCCCAAGTTGAAGTTGCCCGGGCAATCCTCTGATGCGCAACGATCGTGTCATCTCCTACACTCTGCCAATTTCACCTTGGCAGGTCACACGTTTTCCTTCCTTCTTCCTTTGGGGAAGTGTACCACATGCGTTCATAGATTGTAATATTCTCATGGTTCTTTTTCTGGTGCGTATTGATAAAGTAATCTCACAATTGCTACTTATTTATGATCTCTGTCCGCACCGTACCATGAAATCTATATGTCCTAACACTGCTAATGTGATCTGCACCCGTGATGTGAAACAGTGAGGGCCGGGCCGCCCAAGCGGAACGTGGGCACTTACCCGCTCCACCACAGGGCCGGCTCTGAATTGTACCTTTGGACCAACCTTTTGCCTGAACTTGGGAAGAAGTTGGCCTGTTTGGATTATTGGTGAAGGTGATTAGTAGTAACATCATGGACGGTAACATTTTCTGTTGGTTCATGGGTTTAGCATGGATCACGTTCTCTTGGTAGTATTCCTCTTCATCTATTTGGAATGGCCTACCTTTCTGTAGCATCATTAAGCATTTTGAGGTGATTTTCCATCCTCGGAAGTTCACCTTCTCTAATCTCTTTCGGCCTCCAAAGCTTTATGCCGTTATTCTGTACCCCTTTTTGCATTTTTGCTTTTAGGTGAATTTATTGGCATAACACTGCGTTAGAACATCCCATATCTTTCAGATTTACATCCTCATCGATTTAGACTTCTGTGTAGGTTACATCATCTTCACCAGCGTAAGGCTAATCACAGGCCCTCACCACACACTTGTGCCTCAGCATCTCTTTCACCCTCCCACCCCGCCCCGCTTTGCCTCAGGGAACCCCCAATCAAAGGTCCCGTGCCACCTGTTGTTTAGTGCTTGTTTTTTCTTCTCCTTGTAAGTGAGATCCTACGGTATTTGACTTTCTCCCTGGGGCTTGTTTCACTTCCCCTAAAACCCTCACAGCCATTCTGGTGGTCACAAATGGCTGGATTGCATCTTTTGTTCCCGCTGAGTGGTCTGCCATTGTGTGGCTATAGCCCATCTTCCTTCTGCATTCATCCCTTGCTGGGCTCCAGGGCGGCTTCCAAGTCTTGGATGGGGGGTTAAGGCTGTGGTGAACTCAGTGGCGCACATGTCTTTATGCAGTAGTCTTTCTGAGTTCTTTCGATGAACATGCCACAGAGGAATAGCTGGATCATATGGGACATGGATTCTTAAATTTCTGAGGCAGTTCCACACCGCTTGGCGTAGTGGGTGCACCGGTTTCCACTCCCACCAGCAGTGCAGGAGGCTTCCCTTCTCTCCACCTCCTCTCTGACACTTGTTTCCTGTCTGCTTCCTTATGGCCATTCTGACCACAGTGAGCTGCTATGTCATTGCAGTTTGGATTTGCATTGGCCTGAGACTTAATGATGGTGAACAAGTTTTCACGCACCTGTTGGCCCTCTTTAGCTCTTCTTGGCAGAAATCGCTGTTTCCATCTTTTGCCCAGGTTTTCATTGGCTTCTTGTTTTTTTTCTTGTGCAGACATGTGAGTTGATTGTATCTTCTTTGGGCTTTTCACCCCTTGTCCGATGTGTGCTTTGCAAACATCCTCTCCCAGTTGTGCTGTCTTTGCATTGAGTCGATGGTTTCCAAGACTGGGCCGAAGCGTCTGCATTTGATGTGGTCCCATTTGTTTCTTGTTTCCTTTGTTGCCCTTGCCCAGTCAGACATGCTTCTTCCAAATAGGCGTCTCCGACAGATGGCAAAGAGCACTCTGCCTAGGTCTTCTCCTACAAGGTTCACGGTTTCAAGTCTCCCATTCAAGGCTTTAATCCGTTTCGAGATGGTGTGTGTGCCAGGTGTAACATCATGGTCTACTCTCGTTGTGTTCCATGTGGCTGTGCAGGCTTCCCAGCACCGTTTCTTGTAGAGACTCTCCTTTCTCCACTGTCTCCTCTTGGCTCCCTGGTCGAAAATGGGCTGTCCAGGTACGTTTGAGTTGGGCTCTGGGCTCTCGATTCTGTTGTATGGGTCTGTGTGCCTGTTTTTGGGCCCAGCCTGTGCCGTTTTGGTACCTAGCGCTTCGTCCTATATCTTGAAATCCCAAAGTGTGACACATCCTGCTTTGTTCGTTTTCCTGAGGATTCCTTTGCCTATTCGGGGTCTCTTGTTGCTGGCTAGAAACTTTAGGACTCTCTCTTCTATCTCTGTGGCAAATATTGCTGCAACTTCGACTGGGATTGCATGGAAACCAGACATTCCTTTCTCTGGTATTGACGTTTCATGTGTGTTAATTCTTGCATTCCTATATCCTGGAATATCCTCCTTTCTCCTTGTGTCTTCTTGAATTTCTTTCCCCAAAGGTTTGCTAGTTTTCGATTGACATAGCTTTTACCTGTTTTGCTAAGGTTCTTCATAGAGATCTTATTCTTCTTACTGGCAAGCTGTTTTTTTTTTCTTCAGTTTTTCTATTCTTTGCAACTTTTATTTTTATTGAGTTATTGATAGGTTACAATCTTGTGAAATTTCAGTTGTACATTAATGTTTATCAGTCATGTTGTAGGTACGCCACTTCACCCTTTGTGCCCACCCCTCACCCCACCTTTCCCCTGGTATCCACTAAACTGTTCTTGGTCCATAGTTTTAAAATCCTCATATGACTGGAGTCATACACAGAGTATCTTTCTGTCGCTGGCTTATTTCACTTAACATAATTCTCTCAAGGTCCATCCATGTTATTGCAAATGGAATGATTTTGTTCTGTTTTGCAGCTGAGTAGTATTCCATTGTATATATGTACCACATCTTCTTTATCCATTCGTCTGTTGATGGGCACTTAGGTTGCTTCCACGTCTTGGCTATTGTAAACAGTGCTGCAATAAACATTGGGGTGCACAGGACTTTTGGGATTTCTGACTTCAGGCTCTTTGTGTAAATACCCAGTAGTGGGATGGCTGGATCGTATGGTAGTTCTATTTTTAGTTTTTTGAGGAATCTCCATACTGTTTTCCATAGTGGCTGCATCAATTTGCATTCCCACCAGCAGTGTATGAGGGTTCCTTTTTCTCCACAACCTCTCCAACATTTGTTGCTACTAGTTTTAGATATTTTTGTCATTCTAACGGGTGTAAGGTGATATCTTAGTGTAGTTTTGATTTGCATTTCCCTGATGATCAGCGACAATGAGCATCTTTTCATGTGCCTATTGGCCATCAGTATATCTTCTTTGCAGAAATGTCTGTTCATGTCTCCACCCCATTTTTTGATTGGGTTGTTTGATGTTTTATACTTGAGTTGTGAGCGTTCTTTATATATTAAGGATATTAAGCCTTTGTCAGATATATGACTTGCAAATATTTTTTCCCAGTTAGTGGGTTGTTTTTTTGTTTCAATCCTGTTTTCATTTGCCTTGAAGAAGCTCTTTAATCTGATGAAGTCCCATTTGTTTATTCTTT
>NW_025793332.1:0-2748 GCF_021613505.1 Equus quagga | reverse complement strand
TTAAACATTTTCTGTTTCTGTGGCCTGAAAGGGCACGGTTGGTGCTCAGTTGAGCTCAGTTAACTTCGAAATACAGTGACTCAGAACCTCTGAGACCAGCAAGAAACCAAGACAAGACCCAGAGGTGATGTTCCTCACACTGACTCTCAGACCCACAAGAGGGAGTGGTCCCTGTCACAGCTGCCGCGCAGGGGCGTGCCCTGGCTCTGAGTCAGATCCTGTGAGCAGCAGTCTGTGTAGCCCGATTGGAGACCCCAAGAGGAGGGAGGAACATTCCTGAGAGCTCACAGGTGTGCATGTGAGGGGCAGTGCCCCCACCACCTCTCCCCCTCCTGTGATGGGGGAGGGACCTTCCTGCCAATCTGCTCCTGGATCCCCGACTGCAGCCCTGCCTCAGGCCCAGGCCGTGAGGCCTGTAACCCAAGGCCCTCTGTCACCTTGGTCCCTGTGCTGTCAAGACCACAGCTGGGGAAGCAGGGAGGGGGAAGCACCTTCTCCTTCAGGAACAAATGAACGAATGAAGAAGCAATTCATATTTGTCTATCCTGAGGACCACACTAGCCAGGATGCCCAAAAGGGCACGTGATGCACTCATGATTCTCAATAAATCCCCAGAGGGTGGATCAACAAGCCCCATTTCAAAGCCCCGGCACCGTCCAGAAGCCCCCGCACTTTCTCCCCACCCTCAGCCCTCTGTGGTAAACTTCTGCCGAGTGACAGTGTCCATCTTCAGCTACAGTGTCCCCTTGGCCACTCCCCTGAAACCTGTACCCAGGTCTAGGATGTGCTTGTTGGAAGAAGGAGGTGGGGACAGCTCCCAGAACAGTGGCCGGGCCTGACCTCCTGCATGTAGGAGGGCTCAGTGTGGCTGCTCCCCACAGAGGACCTAACAGATCCCCCTGTGAAGCCAGGAGAGCAGCTGAAGGTGCAAGGAGATATGTGAGAAGGAGTGGCTCTGAGAGTTGTCAAGCGGGAGGAGCTCTTTAAGATTAAAAGGAAATGCCAGGATGGGGAGCAGAACAGGAGGGAGTTGTCCTGGGCCCTGGGGGCCCTAAGCCTACCCTTGGGGAAGCTGCTGGGCAGAGGCAGGGCCAGCTGACCCAGAAGAGCCAGTGACCCCAACAAAGGACTCTGCGGGGCCTCATTCCAGTTCCCGGGGCTCCCAGGAAGCATCCCAGGCAAGCCTGTCAGCCTTCTCCTCTCCAAGACAGCCCTCCCTGAAGGCCGATCCTCCCCAGGCTGGCTCTTCCCCCAGCACCAGATGGCGTCCTCAGTTACCAGCATCCGGCACCCCACACATCACTGCCCAGCAAGAGGAATGCTGGCAGTGCCCCCCAACTCAATGGACCTTATCTGGTCACCTCAGTGGATGCTATCATCCCCATCTGCCCCCTCCCCCAGACACCCTGGGTTCCCCTAGCCTCTCTCCTTGAAGTCATCTATTTAAAAATGTCCCGTGATCTCCCATTCTCCCTCCTGTCCCTTCTTCCACCATAAACAAGAAAGGGAAGCTTCTCCCTCCTGTCCTCATCATCTTAAACTACATTTTCTGGGGGGGGGGGGTTATTTCTAGCACACAGGATGCTGTGGGGAAATAACTCCAGGCAGTCAGGAGATAGAGAGGAAAGTGGGGGACGATGGGAGATCGGGGAAGCCTCTCAGGAGAGGAGACAGTGCTCAAAGGGCAGACAGGCCATGGGGCGGGTTTCTGGGCCCAGGGCTCAGGGAGGAGGAAACCAACTGGTGTCCTGAGGGGTCCGCGGGGCTTGTGCAGGAACAAAGGGCAGCTGTGGCTGTACCAGGACAAGCTCTTTCATTCATTCTGGAAATATTCAATCAAAAAACAAACTAAGCAAAAGGTCTCTGCCATCATGGAGTTTACACTCTAGCAGGGGAGACAGACATAGACATAAAGAAAATAAGTAAAATATATGAAATATTAGAACATGATACAGACGTCAATGCAGATAATCCATAATCAGTGTATAAATCAAAATTGTGGTGATTTTATTATATGAGCCAGTGTTGAGAACTATAGCCCAGGAGAGAACCTTCACCAAGGAAGGAAGATCTCCGAAGAGGCAGTGTGTACAGAGGGGTTATGTGTCGTCTTGGAACAAGGAACATGAATATGACAGGACTCTGTCTTCTACCATAGTCCCGAGATGCTTTGCTGGCACAGCAGGTCAGTGGTCACACGGTGAGCACAGCAGGTGGGTAATTAATCCTTAGTTTCTGGGAAGAGATGCTTATCCCTAAAGAAATGATCATATGGGGGAGCTATGTCTCTGTCTTTAGGGGCATCATTCTAGGCTTTAGGACATTATAAATGTTTAAAGCAGATGTACAATGCATGCTCAACAGGCCATGTCAGGCCTTTCTGGAAATACAAGGTCAGGCCGAATTAGTTTTAAACCAAATGGCTTCCTCATACCTCAGGGTAGCTTATTGTTTTTCATTTATTCATCACAGACATGAAAAAATAGAGCTGGATCTGTGAGCTCAAGCCAAAGCGGTTCACAGCTTTAATTCTGGACACCATCATGTTCATTAGGTCCTCTTTGTTCTGCACTGTCCTTGAAGGCTTGGCGAGAGTGCCACATGGGGCGTGCTCCAAGGGAGCCCAAGGTCTGCGTCCGGTTTCGGCAGACTCTGCCCCTCGCAAGGCAACCTAGGCCCTGGGGCCTCAGTGGTGGCAAGTGGTTCCGTCCTCCAAGGGTGCTGGGTGCCTGGATGGTTCTGGGTGGC
>NW_025793331.1:0-5975 GCF_021613505.1 Equus quagga | reverse complement strand
TCAAAACTACACTAAGTATCACCTTACACCTGTCAGAATGGCTATAATCACCAAGACAAAAAAGAACAAATGTTGGAGAGTGTGTGGAGAAAAGGGAACCCTCATACACTGCTGGTGGGAATACAAACTGGTGCAGCAACTATGGAAAAACAGCATGAATATTTTTCAAAACATTAAAAATAGAAATAACACAGTATCCCACCACTGGGTATTTATCCAAAGAACATGAAATCGACAATTCAAAGAAACTTATGCACCCCTATGTTCACTGCAGCATTATTCACAACAGCCAAGATGTGGAAGCAACTCAAGTGCCCATCAACTGATGACTGGATAAAGAAGATGTGTTATATATATACAATGGAGTACTACTCAGCCATAAAAAAAAGACAAAATCATCCCACTTGCAACAACATGGATGGACCTTGAAGGTTTTATGTTAAGTGAAGTAAGCCAGGCAGAGAAAGATAAACACTGTATGATCCCATTCAAATATGGAAGACGAACAAACACATGCACAAAGAGAACTGCGTCGCAGTTACTGGGGGAAGGAGGCTGGGGGGTGGGCACAAAGGGTGAAGGGGTGCATCTGTATGGTGACTGACAAAGAATAATGTACAACTGAAATTTCACGGTGTTGCAAACTATCATAACCTCAATAAAAAAGAGTCCAATATAAAACAGTGTTGCAATATACTCCCTCTTGTGTATGTCTATATAATAAACATCTCACGTGTTGTACTCATATAAAAAAAAAAATTAAGGGCTGGCCCCATGGACGAGTGGTTGAGTTCCTGCACGCCGCTTCACTGGGCCAGGGTTTCACTGGTTCGGATCCTGGGCACAGACATGGCACCGTTCATCAAGCCATGCTGGGGCAGTGTCCCATATAGCACAACCAGAAGGACCTACAACTACAATGTACAACTATGTACTGGGGGGCTTTGGGGAGAAGAAAAAAAACAGATTGGCAACAGATGTTAGCTCACCTGCCAATCCTAAGAAAAAAAAAAATCAGCACATGAAATCAACAACACATAAAAAGAATTATACACCATGACCAGCTAGGATTTATCACAAGTATGCAAGGCTGGTTCAACACTCAAAAGTTAATTAATGTTATCCATCACATCAATAGGCTAAAAAAAACCCCACATGATCATTTCAATAGGTTCAGGAAAAGCATTTGACAAAATCTAAACCTATTCATGATAAAAACTCTCAGTAAACAAGGAGTAGACAGGAACTTGCTCAACTTGATAAAGAATATCTACAAAAATCCTACAGCTAACATCATACTCAATGATGAGAAACTCAAAGCTATCCCACTAAGATCAGGTACGAGGATGTCCCCTCTCATTACTCCTTTTCAACATCGTACTGGAATTTCTAGTTAATGCAATAAGACAAGAAAAGGAAATAAAAAGCATATAGATTGGGAAGGAAGAAATAAAGCTGTTTTTGTTCACAGATGACATGATCATCTATTTAGAAGATCTGAAAAAATAAACCAAGATAACTCCTGAAACTAACAAGGGATTACCGCAAGGTTGCAGGATACAAGGTTAATATACAAAAGTCAATTGCTTTCTTATATACCAGCAATGAACAAGAGAAATTTGAAATTAAAAACACATCATTTACATTACCATCCTCAAAAATGAAATGCTTAGATATAAATTCGGGAAAACATGTACAAGATCTATATGTGGAAAACTACAAAACTGTGATGAAAGAAATCAAAGAACTAAAGAAATGCAGAGATATTCCATGCTCATGGAGAAGAAGACTCAATACTGGCAAGATCCCAGTTCTTCCTAACTTCATCTATAGATTCAGTGCTATCCCAATCAAAATCCGAGCAAGCAATTTTGTGGGTATTGACAAACTGATTCTAAAGTTTATATGAAGAGGCAAACCCAGAACAGCAAACACAATATTGAAGGAGAACAAAGTTGCAGGACTGATACTACCCAACTTCAGGCTACAAGTAATCAAGACAGTGTGGGATTGGCAAAGAAAAGACGAACAGATCAATGGAAAGGAATAGAGAGCCCAGAAATAGACCCACATAAATACAGCCAACTGATATTTGACAAAAAAGAAAAGGCAGTTAAATGGAGAAAGGATAGTCATCTCAACAAATGGTGTCAAAACAACTGGACATCCATGAGTAAAGAAACAAACAAAAAACACCTAATCTAGACATGGATCTTACACTTTTCTCAAAAATTAACTCAAAATGGATCATAGACCTAAATGAAAAAGGGAAAAATATAAAACTCCTAGAAGATAACATAGAAGAAAACCCAGATGACTTTGGGTACAGTGATGACTTTTTAGATAAAACACCAAAGACACAACCCATGACAGACATAATTGATAAGTTGTACTTAATTAAAAACTTCTGCTCTGTGAAAGACAAAGTCAAGAGAGTGAGATGACAAGCCACAGGATGGGAGAAAACATTTGCAAAAGACATTTCTGATAAATGATTATTATCTAAAATATAAAAAGAACTCTTAAAACTCAATAAGAGAACAATCTGATTTAAAAAGGGACCCAACGGGGGCTGGCCCTGTGGCCTAGTGGTTGAGTTCAGTGCGCCTCGCTTCAGCAGCCCGAGTTCCCGGGTACGGACTTACACCACTCGTCAGACATGCTGTGGCGGTGACCCACATATAAAATAGAGGAATATTGGGGGCCAGCTCCGTGGCACAGCGGTTAAGTTCACACATTCTGCTTCAGTGGCCCAGGGTTCGCTGTTTCAGATCCTGGGTGTGGACCTACGCACTGCTTATCAAGCCATGCTGTGGCAGGCATCTCACATATACAGAGGAAGATAGGCACAGAGGAAGATAGAATGTTAGCTCAGGGCCAATCTTCATCAGCAAAAAGAGGAGGATTGGCGGCAGATGTTAACTCAGAGCTAATCTTCCTTAAAAAAATAAAAATTGAGGAAGATTGGCACAGATGTTAGCTCAGGGCTCATCTTCCTCAGCAAAAGACCCCTCCCCCCCCCGGACAAGACCCTAACAGACGTCTCACCAAAGAAGATATACGGATGGCAAATAAGCGTTTGAAAAGATGCTCCACATCATAATTCATCAGGGAAACGTAGATCAGAACGAGATACCACTAAACACCTATTAGAATGGCCAAACAGCAGAACACTGACAACACCCAATGCTGAGGATGTGGAGCAACACGAACTCTCATTCTTTGCTGTTGGGAGTGCAAAATGATACAGCAACTCTGGAAGATATTTTGGCAGTTTCTTACAAATCTAAACATACTCTTACCATATGATCCAGCAATCGTGCCCCTTGATATTTACTCAAAGGAGCTGAAAACTTACGTCTGCACAAAAACCTGCACATCGATGTTTACAGCAGCTTTACTCATAATTGCCAAAACTTGGAAGCAACCAAGATGTCCCTCAGTATGTGGATGGATAAAGAAACTCTGGTACATCTAGACAATGGAATATTATTCAGCATTTAAAAGAAACGAGCTATCAAGCCCTGAAAAGACATGGAGGAACTTTAAATGCGTATTACTAAGTGAAATAATCAATCTGAAAAGTCTACATACTGTATGATTCCCACTATATGGCATTCTGGAAAAGGCAAAACTGGAGATAGTAAAAAGATCAGTGATTACCAAAGATTAGAGGGGAGGGATGAATTGGCAGAGTACAGAGGATTTTCAGGACAGTAAAAATACTCTTTGTGATACCGTGTTAACAGATACATGTCATTATACATTTGCCCAAACCAGTAGAATGTATATGACCAAGAGTGAACTGTAATGTAAACTATGTACCTTGGGTGATTATCATGAGTCAATGTAGGTTCATCAACTGTAACAAATGTAGCACCCTGGTTGAGGATGCTGATAAAAGGGGAGGCTCTCCATGTGTAAGGGCAGGGAGTATATGGGAAATCTCTTATTTACCCCTCAATTCTGCTGTGAACCTGTAAAATGCTCTAAAAAAATAGTCTTAATTAAAAAAAATACAAGTGAGAGAGGTCATGATTGACAGAGCGGGTGGGTACGGGATCCAGGGCACACAAAAAGGCTTAAGCTTTGAACAAGATCAAGGAGCTTTTCCACTAAGACAAGAAGCAAGGGGGTAAAGACAGGTACCTAGCTATACTAAGAACTTCAATATTACATAATGGTGGCATAATGGCGGGATTTATGCTGTGATTTACAAAGTTACTTGATAAACTGTACACTTCAAAATGGCTAAATGGGGCCGGCTCCGTGGGCGAGTGGTTAAGTTCGCACGCTCCGCTGCGGCGGCCCAGGGTTTGGATCCTGGGTGTGGACATGGCACCGCTCGTCAGGCCACGTCCCACATCCCACAACTAGAAGGACCTGCAACTAAGATATACAACTATGTACCGGAGTAGGTTTGGGAGAAAGAAAAAAAAATTGGCAACAGTTAGCCCAGGTGCCAATCCTTAAAAAAAAAAAAGGAAGACTGGCAACAGTTGTTAGCCTAGGTGCCAATCTTTAAAAAAAAAAAAAAAAAGGCTAAAATGGTAATTTTTTATGTATATTTTACCACAATAAAAAACATATATAAAATTACTTGATTACTACCCAATTTCCATATTCTAAAAGGTTAGCGCTGACCATTGCATTTCATGGTTAGCTCAAGTTTAGTTTCTATTTCACTAACTATTCTAGATTTTACATAAGACAAGTCCCATTTAACTTCTTGTGGCCATGGGAAAAGATGTATTCCACTTTTTCCAGTTTACCTATTCCTACTTAATAGAATAAACCAAAGATCTTACCATCTGAAATACATCAGAACCTTCATCAAAATCCACCATAGCAAAAAATATCCTGTTGGTAAATGCACTGGAGTATTGCCAGGAGTTTGCCAGGATCTGGAATTCTTCATCAGCTTGCCTGGATGCAATATGATTTTTGAAGATAACGTATAAAACATTTTTCAAAGCAATCTAGTTCATCAGCAGGAAAACATTCAAAGAAACAAGAGCAGTTTTTACAATGGGGTAAATATTAAAAAAAAAAAAAAAAAAAGACAAGCAAATCAGGCACTACCTAGAGGGTTAGGACAAACCTTGGAAAACACTGCCATTGTTTTGGCACAAAAGAAGCCTAATCCCAACTGTTGGGGATTTCAACAGAAAGTAGTAATTACCTGCCTCGGCTTCATAGTTTGTGCCTGTTTTCTTATCTCAAAGCTCTTTCAGTAGTCGCTGGAAAAATCCAGCTAATAGTCTCTGCAATTTTTTTTTAATTAAGATTATGATAGCTAACAACCTTGTGAAATCTACAACAATTTTAATACCCTAAATTACTTCTGGGAGTTCAAAGACAAGAGTAAAGTATTTCTCCAGAGAAAGTAGACGATAATATTAATCCATTAAAAAAATCTAAAGTACAAAATGCTACTTAGTAAATAAAAATACAGCCGGATGAATTATTAGGGTAAAAGATAAGAAGAATCTAGGGAATTGAGATTAATTGAAATCTCAAGTCATGTTTGACTTTTCCTTTACCACCCACGTGCTTTCAGTTTCCAAGATCTGATAATTCTTCATTTGTGATTATTTTGTAACTCCATCCCCTCCCATTTATTTTCATTGCTATCATCTAAAGTCAGATCCTTAATACCTGACATTAGAATATTAAAATACCAGCTCTAGTTTCTCCCCCTCCAATCTTTCTTACAGTCTTCCTAAATTACCACATTTTGAAACTCTTGAAAGATAGCGCCTTAGAGGGTGGTGGCCTCAATGATCACTGGTCTATCTTCCAGCCTTGACAGTCTAAAGGAGCTCTGGGCAGGGAGGGGCAGCAGGAACCAGGGGGCAGACTGATGGGAACCGACTGGCTGAGGTTTTCTGAGGGAGCCAGGAGGATGAGAGTAAGAGGCCGGGGGAGGGCCGGATGCAGAGAGCAGCAGCTAAGGTTATTGGCAACAGCCCTGG
>NW_025793330.1:0-2982 GCF_021613505.1 Equus quagga | reverse complement strand
TGCTTTATGCGGTATGGACGTTTGAAGTGTGTTCGTTCTTCCATTGGAAGAGCACGGAATAGCCTTCCATTTCCTTGTGTCTTCTGTAATATCTTCGCCCAAACCTTTGCAAGTTTTCTGTTTCCATATCTTTCTGCTGTTTGGCCACGTTTATTCCTAGATATCTTTTTCTTCCTACTGGCATGCTTTCTTTTTTGAGGTTCAGTTTTTCTATTCTTTGCAACTTTCAATTGGTTTTGTTTTGACAGATGTTTATGGCTGTGCTCACATCTGCTGGCCATGCTGCTGCATTTCCTAGGAAGAATGGTGATGTCTATCGTGGCTTCCCATCTCCCTCTACACTACCTCAGACGCCTTCCCCAGAATGGCTGGACGAGCGGTGAGGTGGCTCACCCCAGGATGCCACATTGCAGACCCTGGGCTGCTGAACCAGAATGTGCAGACTTCACCACGGCCCCACTGGCGGGCCCTTTTCATGTTCCATTGCCAACCTGCAGTTGAGTGGATTGTGACTTGAATATGCTACTTGAGCCCAACTCTGGCCCTGTGTAGATGAGGCCAGCTTGCTTTTCTGGCCCACTGTGATGTTGGGTGATTTGTCAGAATCGTGTCTCTGCTGTCCGGTCTAGCTTCGTGGACACAGGGTTTCAGAGCCCACAGGGAGCAGTCTCATAACTCACCCTTCTCATTTAGGCCAGGTTTGACCTTTGCTGCTGTTTTTGGCATTGTGACTTTCTCTGACTTTCAAACGTTCAAACAGAGTGTGTCTAATGACTGACGTCTTTCACTGTGGATTAGTCAGCTTTGATTTCTCTTGGCCTCCATATTCCGGGATACTTTTTTCTTTTCTATAGTCTAATTGTTATGGTCTTGCTGAGATATCTCCATTCGATTTGCTTATCAGTGCGTTCTCCTTCTTTCCAAGTTAGGAGTTTTGTATGTCTTTAATTACCATAGGTTCTGTAGCCCGAGGTGTGATTGTTGGGTGTTGTCTTGGAATTTCCATCGGTCACTTGTAGGAATCTTTGCTATCCCGGCCCAGGTGACACTTAGCCCTGAGAACACATGGTCGTCTTGGTAGGTTTGAGATTCTCAGATCAGAAACTCCAGATTCGAGCTTGGCCGGACAACCACCTTCACGGACATTATGTTTTTGAGAGAAATTAGAGAAATCTGATGACTTCCTCCCTCCAGGTAAGTGATTTGTCTGTCTCTTTTCTGGATTTGGGAAGTTTCAAACTTGACCCTGATCATTGAATGCTCCACAAGATTACGTCTGGATACTGGGCTTTTTCTTTCTACATGGTTTGCTGTTGGTTTGATTTTCATTCTGAACTTTGGCAGGTGTATGCTTATTTAAACATAATGGCAATGTTATAATTTTCAGCAAACCTCATTCCATATATTGTCAGAACAAGAAATCAATACTGTTTCCATGGCAAGAGGTGGGGGAGAAAATTTCATTGGAGCCCGACTGAGCACTGTAGCCTTTGAGGGCAGCCTTCACAAAGGAACGAAGCCATCTCAAAAAGGGTGCCTTTAAGCACACTTCTACAGCCCTCCAAACCAAAGGACACACCCCAAGCATGACAATCATCCATTCCTTTAAGTCTTCACAGAGATGTCTTGGGACACATTAGCATGTACCCAGTGGGACCCCGTGACGCCAGAGCTATGCAAAGGGAGACCTCTCTTCAAAGAATGCTAGGGGCTTAGGAAAGGAGGCCTCAATTGTTCTCTTCAATGTCCTCAAGAGATCATTCTTGACTTGGGATTATGAGTAAGGCAGAAGGACAATGTAGTTCTGATATGCCCCAAGTCCAGCCTCTGGTTTCAAATCAAGTTGCAAGCTTCAATCAGCACGGCCTCCACATCTACTTGAGTAGATAACAATGTTCTCCTCTCAGTGCTTGCCCCTCTAGTATCCCTTCTTCCCAATGATTCCTTTCTTATCCCTTGAATCAGCGTCTCTTTGCTCTCTTCAAGTTTCTGTGTGTGGTTTCTGTTTGGAAAAGCTGTTTCTGGATATCTCTCACGTGGGTATCCTAGCTATGGCAATACTCAGACTCTAAACTTGCTGCTATCTTGGGTGACACGTTCACTGTGACGTCATAAACACCCTCAGAATTCTAAGTTGTCCTGCAAACCTCCAGGCACACAGTGTTTCAGAGCCATCTCATATCACTCTGACGACTCCATCTTTCCAGGTAGGATAGTTTTCCTTGTTCTGGATTTCTTGTCAGTTTCTAACTTTCTCGTGGAACTTGAAAGGTATGCTACATTCCCTCTACCCACCGGTTCCTTTCCTTTAAGATTATCCCTTGTTTTATATCTTATCCATTGTGTATATGCCCAATTGGGTGGACTTTCCTCAGAGAAAGTCCCGGGGGCCCTCCCAGTTGGAAGTTGCCCAGGCAATCCCCTGATGCACAATGATCCTGTGATCTCCTAGCAGTCTAAAAATTCCACTTGGCAGGTCACATGTTTTCCTTCCTTCATCATTTGGGGAAGTGTTCCTGATGCGTTCATAGATTGTCATATACTCATGGTTCATTTTCTGGTGCATATTTTTAAGGTCTCATGACAATTTCTCCTTCTTTATGATCTCTGTGCCCACCATACCTTGAAATCTATATTTCCTAATGCTAGTAATCTGATCTGCAACCCTGATGCTAGCTGGTGAAGCCCAGGCCGCCCAAGTGGAACGTAGGAACCTAAGTGCTACATCACAGGGCCGGCCCTGAATTGGACTTTTGGACCACCCTTTGACCTGACCTGTGAAGATGTTGCCCTGCTTCGATCATTCGTGAAGGAATCAGTAGTAACTTCATGAACGGTAACGTTTTCTGTTGGTTCATGAGTTTAGCATGGAACATGTTCTCTTGGTAGTATTCCTCTTCATCTCTTTGCAAAGGTCTACCTTTCTGTAGCATCATTGAGCATGTTGAGGTGATTACCAATACTTGGAAGTTCATCTTCTCT
>NW_025793329.1:0-10992 GCF_021613505.1 Equus quagga | reverse complement strand
GATTGCTTAGGGGTCAGTTCAAGAGTTATTTATTCAATTGCTGTTGGGTCATCTTTGTAGAAATGTAAAAATGAAAAATTTAGAAAACTAGGGCAGGAGAATTCAGATATGAGAAAATAAATAATAGGAGGAGAAAAAGAATGATACCATTTTAGGCCATCTGAGAATATGACCTGTGCAAGAGGGAGTGTGGGTGTTTACGCTGAAGTTACTTTCTCTACAGAAGGAGTCGACACACGAGAGTTGTGAGCTGTGATGTAACGCTAGGGAATAACCTGGTCTGAAGGTCAGCAGAACTAGATTCTAGTTCAGTCTCTGCTGGGATTAGCTCACAGGCAAGTGTCATTCTCTCTCTTGTGTCCAACCAACTCATGGCAAACCCTGAAAATGGCTGGAATGGGTGACCTCAATCTTGGCACTGTTCACATTGTGGGCTGGGTAATGCTTTGTCTTGGAGAGCTGTCCTGCCCATTGTCTGTTCTCGTTTTCTTAAAAAATGTCTATTATAGAAATCTACATTTAATTAGTTTTAAGGAATGCACTTGAGAATAATGTTAACGTCCATTTTCCTCATATTTGCAAACTTTACACATTTAGAATATCTACAGTGATGGTTTGCTTACACATTTTATAAGAAATCATCATCCCATCAATACTCAACTCATTTTTTCTTTTTGTTTTACTCTGTCCTTGTTAAAAAACACACTGTGAAGATCAGCTTCCATCCTAGTGCTGGTGGCAGCTGCAGAGTTGAATGTGGGGAGCAAATAGATAGAGAAGAATGACTCTATTGTTCAAAAATGTATTTTTCAACAAAAGTTTATCCTGGGAATGTGACACAGATGTAATAGCAACTTCAGTCTGCCACAAGGTAGTTTCAACTAAATATCCCCTCAGTGTGTCTATTAGAATAACGTGGTGGGTGACAAATGAGCTGGGTAACATGCAGAAGGACTGAGGGTGGATAAGAAGCATTCAGGTGCACATCGAGGCATCGCCCCACTCCACATCAGAGGCACCTCTGCTCTCAACCCCATGGATGTAGCACCCTCCCTCCTGGCTTTGACAACCAGAAACGTCTCCAGAGATTGCCAAGTGTCCTCTGGGGCCGGAGGGGCAAAATCACCCCCTGGTAAGAGTCCCTGGATGACATGACCTCTCACACTCCCCAGCATGGAAGTCTCGATGGCAAAACTAGGTAATCAGAGGGCATAGAATGAGTTCTTAAAAGGCACAGGAATGTTCCTAGCTAGAAGGGACAGGTCATTCAGCTCAGAACCTAAGAGTCAGCCACGCTCTGTTATAAGTATTAATCTTGAAGAAAAAAGAAAGTTCTCACACAGGAGAGACGGAGAGGTTCAGGGAGATGATGTGAAAGTCCCGGAGCAGTCTGAACACGAGAGAACTCTCGGGGAAAGCTCTAGGACCTATGGGAGAAGGTACTGCAATGGCGACAAGGAAAAGCACCAGGCAAGATGCTCTGGAGAGCAAGTGTGACAGGGATGAGGCGGGGCGCCTGTGCAGGGGAGGAAGGCAGCCCCGTGGGGAGAGAGGAGGGAGCTGGGACTGGATGCTGCCCAGGAGGCGGGAGCGCCCTGAACAGACGCAGCAGCCCCTCAGCTGTGTCCCCTGGCAGCCTCCTCACCTTGCTCTGACTTGCTTGGCTGTGAGACTCATGACTGTTGGTTGGGACCACCCAGAGTGAAGTCCCTGCTGGGCCCTTTGTGCTCTGTCAGTTGTTGACAAACCTGCTTTACTGACTAGATTTAAACACCTTTAGGTCAGGGAGCAGGTCAGGCTGGATCTTGTCCCCAACCAACCCTCGTTTCTCAGCACCCAAAACTGCTCAAGCAGTGTTAGTTGAGGAAGTTTGAAGGAAATTTTTTAAATAAGGAAATACGTCTACATGAAAACCAGTAATTAGCGTCAGAGAAAGTCCATGGAATGTGCACGTTTCCAGGTAAGCAGGAGGACGCTGGAGACACATGATCATTTCATCAAGCATAGACAGGGAGACCCGCCCCAGTGCTGAGAACAGCTGGGGAGACAAGCAGTGGGTCCACCATTTCAATGGCTGGAACCCATGCACAGGGGACTTGGGCACAGGACAGAGTCCAGAGTGCCCAGACCAGGGAGCGAGTGGCAGTGGGGAGGGCCTGGGGAGAGAGGCACGTTGGGTGCAGGGTCCAGGGGCAGAACCATGTATCTGCTGGATTTGGCGTTACGCAAGGCTGTGGTTAATGATGTGGCAGAGCCCAGAACCTTCTCCGAAAACTTCTTGTAATCCAGGTTAAGTGATCCGTGAAGATCGCCAATCTTTCCACACGAGCTAAATACAAGGGGCCCTTAAATGACATTTGAAAAGAAGTCTGGAGATATGTGTGTATATATATGTGTACACTATGTGTAATTTTATTCCCACGGGAGCTCTGTCTAGCCATAGATAGACAGATAGATAGGTAGATAGATAGATAGATAGACAGATAGATGGATAGATGGACAGATAGATAGGCAGACAGAATGAGGACTAGACAGACTGAGACACAGACAGACAGAAGACAGTAGACACGTGTGCTCCCTGGTGTGTTCAACTTACTCATCTCCCAGGACCTGGGAGCAGGAGGGAAGTTGCATTTGCTGATCCCTGTGATGAATTTTTCCATATATTATCTCATTTAATTTCCTCAACAGCCCTCAAAAGTAGGGAGAACTCTATCTTATGAGGAGAAAATTGCGGTGCAGACATGAAACAACCTGCTAGGGTCCCTGTTCCTTGTGAGGAAAGTAGCTGGGCTTTGGCTCCAGTCTCACTTCTCTCTGCTAAGAAGCACTGTAATCAGGACCCGCCCCACCCACCCCCCAGCACGGCTCCTTTAGTTTACCCCTGGAATTATCATGGACATATGCATTTGAGGAACATGAGCCTTTTCCCATATTAAGGTTAACTGTAGTTATTCTAGTCCTCAGCGTACTAACAGAAGAGTTTTAGGATGTCAAAGTAAAGCAAGGCCCACTTTCATCAACGTTTCTTCCTATCAGGCCCCTAAAATCAGCTGACAAAGAGGAACTCACGAATTCCGTGTTTCCCTCTCTCCCTGCCCTCAACTGTTAGTTGGTGATGGATTCCGAATGGGAAAACCAAACAGGAGTCTCAGAGAGAAGCCTAGAGAGAGCCTAAGTCTCACCCGGGGGAGTGAAACCTGAAATCACTTGGCCTGACATCCAAGGATGAATGTTTGAGCCCAGGGAAGCTGCTGTGTGTCTGTGAACTCCGGTTTCCTCATCTTTAAAATAGGACATTAGAAGCTATTTCCTGGGTTGTTGTCGAGGGTGGACACACTTGCTGGACAGTGAGTGTGAATCAGGAACATACGTGTGTGACCTTTGGTAATTCATCGAATCTCTCTAGTCCTCATTTTCTGTTGACCAGGGAAAGTTTTTCTTCATGCAGCCAGCAAATTGGAGAGCCAGGATTCGAATCCAGACAATCTGCGTTCAGTTCCTGTACTTTTTGGTTTTCTATTGGTGTCATAATAGTTTAAACACTGTGAAATTTCCGTTGTACATTATTATTTGTCAGTCACCATAGAAATGTACCCCTTTAGCCCTTATGGCACCCTCCAGCCCCCTTTCCATCTGGTAACCACTAATGTGTTCTCTTTGTCCCTTTACTTATTTGTCTTCCATGTATGACTGAAATCATAGGTGTTTGTTTTTCTCTGTCTGGCTTATTTTGCTTAACATAATAGCCTCAGGGTCTCCCCATGTTGTTGCAAATGGGACAATTTTGTCTTTTCTTGTGGCTTAGTATTCCATTGTATATATATATACCACATATTCTTTATGCAATCATCGGTCGATGGGCACCTGGGTTGCTTCCAAATCTTGGCTATTGTGAATAATGTGGCGATCAACACTGGGGTGTGTAAGTCTCTTTGAATAGCTGATTTCAAGTTCTTTGGTTAAATACCCAGTAGTGGCATACCTGGGACCTCTGATATTTCTATTTTTAATTTTTTGAGAAATCTCCATACTGTTTTCCATAGTGGTTGCACGAGTTTGCATTCCCACCACCAGTGTATGAGGGTTCCCATTTCTCCACATCCACTCCATTGTTTGTTATTTTTTGTCTTGGTGATTATAGCTATTCTAACAGGTTTAAGGTGATATCTTATAATAGTTTTGATTTGCATTTCCCAATAATTAGTGATGTTGAACATATTGTCATGTGCCTCTTGGCCGTCTGTATACCTTCTTTGGAAAAATGTCTGTTCATATCCTCTGCCCACTTTTTGATTTGGTTGTTCGTTTTGTTGTTGTTGAGTTGTATGTGTTCTCTATGTATTTTGAAGATTAACCTCTTTTTGATATACGATTTGCAAATATTTTCTCCCAATTGATGGGTTGTCTTTTCAATTTCTTCCTGGATTCCTTTGCCCTACAGAAGCTTTTTGGTCTAATGTAGTCCCATTTGTTTCTTTTTTCTTTTGTTTCCCTTACCTGAGTAGAAAAAGTACTTGAAAAGATCCTTCTAATGCCAGTGTCAAAGAGTGTACTGCATATATTTCCTTCTATGAGTTTTATGGTTCCGTGTCTTACCTTCAAGTCTTAAATCCATTAGTTAATTTTTGTGTATGGTGAAAGATAATGGTCTACTTTCATTCCTTTGCATGTGGCTGTCCAGTTTTCCCAACAACATTTATTGAAGGAACTTTCCTTTCTCCATTGTGTGTTCTTGGCTCCTTTGTTGAAGATTATCTGTGTGTAGATGTGGTTTTATATCTGGGCTTTCAATTCTGTTCCATTGATCTGTGGGTGTTTTTGTACCAGTAGCATGCTGTTTTGATTACTGTAGCTCTGTAGTATATTTTGAAGTCAGGGATTTTGATGCTTGTGGTTATGTTCTTCTTTCTTAGGATTACTCTAGCTATTTGGGGTCTTTTGTTGTTTCATATAAGTTTTAGGATTCTTTGTTCTATTTCCATGAAGAGTGTCATTGGGATTCTGATTGGGATTGAATTTAATCTGTTGACTGCTTTAGGTAGCATGGACATTTTAACTAAGTTTATTTTTCCAATCCATGTGCATGGAATATATTTCCATTTCTTTATGTCATCATCGATTACTTTCAACAGTTTTTTATAGTTTTCGGTGTATAGGTCTTACATCTCCTTGTTTAAATTTATTCCTAGATATTTTATTCCTTTTGTTGTGATTATAAATGGGATTGTATTCTTGAGTCCTCTTTGTTGGAGTATAGAAATGCAGCTGATTTTTGTAAGTTGATTTTGTACCCTGCAACTTTGCTATAGTTGTTAATTATTTATAATAGTTTTCCTAAGGATTCTTTAGGACTTTCTCTATGTAAAATCCTGTCGTCTGCAAACAGCGAGAGCTCCACTTCTTCATTACTGGTTTGAATACCTTTTATTTCTTTTTCTTGCCTAATTGCTCTGGCCAAAACCTCCAGCACTATGCTGAATGAGTGGTGAGAGTGGGCACCCTTGTCTTGTTCCTGTTCTCAGAGGGATGGCTTCCAGTTTTTCCCCACTGAGTATGATATTGGCTGTGGGTTTGTCATATGTGGCCTTATTATCTTGAGGTACTTTCCTTCTGGAACCATTGTATCGAGAGTTTTTATCATAAATGGATGTTGGATCTTGTCGAATGCTCTCTCTGCATCTATTGAGATGAACATGTGATTCTTATTCCTCATTTTGCTAATATTATGCATCACATTGATTGACTTACAGAGATTGAATCATCTCTGTATCCCTGATATAAATCCCATTAGATCATAGTCTACCTTTTAATGTAATGCTGTATTCAGTTTGCCAAATTTTTATGTTTTTGGTGAGGATGATTGTCACTGAGCTAACATCTCTGCCAGTCTTCTTCTATTTTGTATGTGGGACACTACGAGAGCTTAGCTTGATGAGCAGTGTGTAGGTCTGTGCCTGGCTTCCAAACCAGCCAACCCTCAGCTCCTGAAGTGGAGTGCATGAACTTAACCGCTACTTCACCAGCTGGCCCCTTGTTTTATGAATACTTTTGAGGATTTTTGCATCTGTGTTCATCAGCAATATTGGCCTGTAACTTTCCTTCTTTGTGATTTCTTTGTCTGGCTTTGGGGTCAGGGTGATGGCCTCGGAAAATGTGTTAGTAAGTGTTCCATCTTCTTCACTTTGTTTGGAATAGTTTGAGAAGGCTGGGTATTAAATCTTCTTTGCATGTTTGCTAGAATTTTCCAGAAAAGCCATCAGGTCCTGGACTTTTACTTTTTGGGAGGTTTTTGTTTACCATGTTGGTCTCTTTACTTGTGATTGGTCTATTCAGATTCTCTAATTCTTCTTGGTTCCCTTTTGGGAGGTTTTGTGAATCTAAGAAGTCATCCATTTCTTCTAGATTGTCCAATTTGTTGGTGTATAGCTTTTCAGAGTATTCTTTTGTAATCCGTTGTGTTTCTGTGGCATGTAGTGTAATTTCTTTTGTTTTGTTTCTTTTTTTTTTTTTAAGATTTTATTTTTCCTTTTTCTCCCCAAAGCCCCCTGGCAAATAGTTGTATATTTTGAGTTGTGCGTCCTACTAGTCAATTGGGACGCCACCTCAGCATGGCTTGATGAGCAGTGCCATGTCCATGCCCAGCATCCGAATCAGCAAAATCCTGGGCTGCTGAAGTGGAGCATGCGAACCTAACCACTTGGCCACGGGGCTGGCCCCCTGTTCTTTCATTTCAAAGTTTATTTATTTGAGACTTGTCTTTTTTTCTTAGTGAGTCTTGCTAAGGGTTTCTCAATTTTGTTTATCTTCTCAAAGAAGCATCTCCTTGTTTTATTGATCATTTCTACTTTTGTTTTTGGTTTCTATTTCATGTATTTCTGCTCTAATTTTTACTATCTTCTTCCTTCTGCTGACTTTGGCCTTTGTTGGTTCTTGTTTTCTAGTTCTGTTAGGTATGGTTTAAGATTACTTATTTGAAATTTGTCTTTGTTAAAGTGTGCCTGTATTGCTATGAATTTCCCTCTTGGGTTCGCTTTTGCTGCATCCCATATGAAGTGGTTTGGTGTGTTTTCATTGTCATTTTCTTCAGATATTTTCTTATTTCCCCTTTAATTTCTTCAATGATTCATTGGTTGTTCAGTAGCATGTTGTTTAATCTCCATGTATTTGTCACTTTCCCAGCTTTTTTCTTATAGTTGATTTCTAGTTTCATAGCATTATGGTGAGAAAAGATGCTCGATATGATTTCAATCTTCTTAAATTTATTGTGCCTTTCCTTGTTTCCCAATGTATGGTCTAACCTTGAGAATGTTCCATGTGCATTTGAGAAGAATATGTATTCTTCTGTTTTTGGATGAAGTGTTCTATATATATCTATTAAGTCTATGGGGTCAAATTTTTCGTTTAATCCCACTATTTCCTTGCTGACTTTCTGTCTAGATGATCTCTCTGTTGATGTAAGTGGAGTGTTAATGTCCCCTACTATTATTTTGTTGCTGTTAATATCTCCCTTTATGTCTCCTAATAGTTGCGCTATATACTTTGTTGCTCCTATTTTAGCTGCATATATATTTATAAGAGTTATGTCCTCTTGGTGGAGTGTCCCTTTTATCATTATATATGGTCCCTCTGTGACCCTCATTGCATTTTTATCTTGAAGTCTGCTTATTCTGATAAAAGTATGGCAGCGTCTGCTTTCTTTTGTTTCCGTTTAGCTTGGAGTATCATCTTGCATCCCTTCACTCTGAGCCGGTGTTTGTCTTTAGAGCTGAGATGTGTTTCCTGCAGGCAGCATATTGTTGGGTCTCTTTTTTTAATCCATCCAGCTACTGTGTGTCATTTGATTGGAGAATTCACTCCATTTACATTTAGAGTGATTCTTGATATATGAGGGCTTAATGCTGCCATTTTTCACTTGTTTTCTGGTTGTTCTGTATTTCCCTTGTTTCTTATTCTGTGTATTTAGGACTCCCAGTTCGATTTCTTGCTTTTTATTCTCAGTTTTCTCTTGTAATTTGTGTCTCTCTTCAGATTTTCTTTTAGTGGTTACCATGAGGTTTGTATAAAAGACTTCATAGATGAGATAGTCCATTTTCTGATAGCCTCATTTCCTTAGCCAAAGCAGCTTCCATGGCTTTCTGTTTCCCCTTCTCAGTTATTGTTGTCACAACTTGTTCCATTTTGTGCTGTGAATTTGTGGTTAAAATGAAGTGATTATAGGTATTCCTGATGTTTTCCTTCTCTTTATCTTTAATGTTATAATTAAGTGTTTGCCAAGCTGTTCTGATAGAGAACTGTGATTTCCTGATTTTCTCTGCTTGTTTATCTCCTTGCTCAAGGCTTTGTCAACCTTTCATTTTTTTTCAGGTATGATGGTCTTATTGATCATTTCTAGGCGATGGGGGATGTCCTGAACTCCTTCAGGTTTTGTTTATCTGAGTAAGGTTTTATTTCTCCACCATATCTGAAGGATATTTTCACTGGATAGTGTATTCTTGGCTGAAGCTGTTTGTCGTTGAGAATTTTGCATGTATCATTCCACTCTCACCTAGCCTTTAAGGTTTCCGTGGAGAAATCCACTGAAATCCTGATACAGGTTCCTTTGTAGGTTATTTTTTTCTGCCTTGCTGTCCTTAATATTTTCTCTTTGTCATTGACTTTTGCCAGTTTTACTAATACATGCCTTGGAGAATGTCTTTTTACATTGTTGTAATTTGAGTTCTATTGGCTTCTTTTCCTTGTAATTCCAGTTCCTTTTCCAGGTTTGGGAAGTTCTCAGCTATTATTTCTTTGAATGAGCTCTCTGTTCCTTTCTCACTCTTGGATACCTATAATCCTTATGTTGCATTTCCCAATGAGTAGACTATTTCTTGGAGAATTTCTTCTTTTGTTTTGAGTCTTAGTTCCCTCTCATCCTCCAGCTGAAGCATTTGTATATTTCTGTCGTCTACATAGCTAATTCCATCCTCCATGATTCTAGCTGTGTCATTTAAGGACTCTCAATTTTTCTTGAACTCATTCATTGTGTTTTTCATCTCCAACATTTCTGCTTGGTTTTTCTTTATACTTGCAATCATTTTTGTGAAGAATTCCCTCTGCTTATTAATTTTATTTCTAATTTCATTGAACTGACTTTCTGAATTTTATTGTAACTCTTTGAGTTTTTTTATGATAGCTGTTTTGAATTCTCTGTCAGTCAGATTGTAAATTTGTGTGCTGTCAGGATTGACGTCTGGGTGTTTGTCTTTTTCCTTCTTGTATGCAGTATTAATACACCTCTTCACACTATTTGATGGGGTGTATTTGTGCCTTCAAATAGTGGTAGTATCTGTTTGCATATTCCACCCAGCACCACTGGGGGCAGGGGACAGGAGCTGTGTATTCTGAGCCCAGCATGACCCCTGGCAGCTGTGCCTGTCTGAACCTGAGCCACTTCTTTAGACTGCAACATCACTGTAGCCTCTCCCACTCGATGGGAAAGTGATCATGCATGGGCTGAGGTCTGCCACGACCTGCTCCCACAGTCCCTCTGTGGTGTGCTCCCACCTTTAGGGCCACAGCAATGCTATCGGCATTCACAGAGGCTGGGAAATCACTTACCTTGGCATGCAGATCTGCCATTACTTCTTCTTAGGTCATACTGGCACTTATGATTGGTGGGTGTGCCTTCCACATAGGATCAGAGCCTGAGCCCCTCCCTGGGACCATGGTGCCACTTTTGCCTCTCCCATGAGACATGAAATTGGTCATGTGGGGGTCAGAGCTGCTGTCACCTGTTGCCGCAGTTGCACCAAGGTGTACTCCCACCCTCAGGGCTGCAGCAGTACTATGGGTTCTCCAGCGAGGAGAGAAGCCACATACATGCACAGGGCTGGTGGGGGGCTGGAGAATACTCACCTATCTCTGCCACCTCCAGGGGGTAGTCAATGCACCATCAGATGTATAGCTGCACGGGTCTCGGGGATCCCATTGTGGGGTGTGGATATCCTCCATTGATCAATGAATGTTTATTTAATTGAAGTTTGAAGAGGCAGAGAAAAAGGGAACAGCTCACTCTGACATTTTGCTAGTGTCACCTGACCAAGCAAAGTTTTGTGATAGCCTTTGCTCCAGTCTACGAGGCATTTGGTGACCTCCTAGTGAAAGTGAGGAAGGCTCCTTATAAGGAAGAAAGTTATGATAAAATATTATCTATGATAAGAATTCCTTTCTCTTTGTAATGTGATCCTCAGTCAAAGGGAAAGAGAGCTGAGTGTATGGTGTGAGTCACTTGGCTCAGTGAACCTTAGGCCACAGCAAACACACTTCCCACCCTAGTGTGAGCTTTAGTCTCCTGTTCATGCTGCTCCTTGTAGCACCTCCATTTGCCACGATAGGAAAGTGCAAGCTCCAATATCTCCAATTACAAGACAGACAACTTTTAAGTGTTTCCAAAGGATTTTTTACTTTGTAAAGGTTAAACTATTGAGTCTCCCAATAAAGATGTGGATATGGAAAACATTTTGATATCTAAAATTGAAGTCACACACACTTTTTCAGAGATACATGAATTGGGTAAAGAGTGTATTTTTGTCCCAAACTCCACAACAATAAAATTTTGTGAGAAGAATCCTAATGTTTTCTAAACAGAGCCTTGCGTTTGGAGAGAAAACGCAAGTGTGCCTCCCTAAGTCCTGGCTTTGGGACTCCTGCTTGTAACGAGTCCTGTGTGCTTTTACTCAGACCCATGAGAGAACCAGGCATGTCTGCTGTTGTAGCCGCTGAGTGTCAGTCTCTGGGCCCCGCTGTGTGGACTACCCACGCAGCCTGGGATGGAACAAGGGCTTTTGCTGACTGGACACAACCAGTCTCTCTCTTACCATCAGAATCGCCAAATGAGTGTGCACACATCCATGCATGCAACACACTTATGACTGAAGCTAAAACTCCTGAAATGATGCTCACTTTGTCTCCATTTAGCACATGAGATAGTTTATGTTGTCTTCTATTTCA
>NW_025793328.1:0-5158 GCF_021613505.1 Equus quagga | reverse complement strand
ATACATATATTTCTATATATTTTATAAATGTATAAACATTTTTTAAAAGGAAATGGCACATATATGGCATGTAAAAAGGTGTGGATAAGCCCATAGCTACCATCCGTGTACCTACTCTCTGTTTAGGAAACAAAACAATATAGACAATGGAAGCCACTAATCCCTAATCGCCTCTCTTCCCTCTGTCCTCAGACCAGTGTCTTCTGAGGCTGCTTCAGAGGACCTCTTTCCTCTTTCCCTGTTGTTATTTACAAACAAACTAAAAGCAACCCTAATAGTGCTGGGCAGAGGACCCAGCAAGGAAGATTGTTTCATGGAAATCTTCGTTCTTCGACGGTGGTCTTATTCAGCATTCTGTAAATGCATATTGGTGACTCTTAACACTTCTCCAAATTCGTCTCATTTTTACACATTGTTTTTAGAGAGCAGTGTCCCAAACTGGACATAGAAGAAATACTCAGTAGAACTGTCATTATCTGTCTTACTAATGACAAAAGGGGCATTCGTCCCAGACCCACTCCCCCTCAATTACTCATTCCTTAGCATTCAGGTCTGGCCTGTGATGCTGGCTGCAGCTGGAATTTTAGCTGGCGCAGTCATCTGGTGTACCTGCACATGGCCTCTCTGGGTAGCCTGGGCTTCCTCACAACATGGCGGCTGGGCTCAAAGGGTTCCGGGAGAGAGAGTAGGTGGAAGCTATGTCAGCTTTTCTAATCCAGCCTTGGTAGTGGTGCAGGATGGCTTCCACCACGTGCTGTTTGTTAAGGCGGTCACAAAGGCCCAGTCAGTCCAAGGGCATAGGAAAGAGGGTACATCTCTCGGAAAAGTGGCAAGATTCTAGAAGAGCATGAGGAAAGGAAACACCCATTTTTGGAAATACAATCTATCAGAACTAGGAACAAACAATTTTAATAAAATATAATTGCACCAAAATAATAAAATATTTATGGAAAAATTAATGAAATGTGAAAAGACTTTTACACTGAAAACAAGGCATTTGGGCTCTCAAAAAACAAAATTGAAGGACTTACACTCCCTGATTTCAAGTCTTACTATTGTACTAATACTAATCAAGACAGTGTGGTGTAGACATACGAATAGACAGATCATTGAAACAGAACAGAAAGTCCAGAAATAGACCCGTGCACATAAGGTTAAATAATTTTGACAAAGGCAATAACGCAGTTCAATAAGGAAAATATAGTCTTTTCAATAAATAGTGCTGTGACAACTTGATGCTCACATGGAAAAAAATAAAATAAGCCTTTATCCCTTATCCATACACAATAATTAACTCAAAATGGGTCATAGACGTAAATGTAAAAAACTAAGCATATAAAGCTTCTAGAAGAAAGTATTTCTTATGTAGGACATAGAAAGCACTAACCATAAAAGAAAACAACTTATAAATTGAACATCATCAAAAATAAAACTTTTACTCCTCAAAAGACACCACCAAGAAAATGAATAGGCAATCTGCAGACTGGGAGAAGACGTTTAAATGCATACATCTGCCAAAGGATTTGTATCTAGAACATACAAATAACTCCTACAACTCAATACTAAAAAAAGAAATCTAATTTGTTAATCATCAGGAAAATGCAAATTAAAATAGTGACATTCCACTATCTACTCACCAGGATGTCGAAATAAAGATTAACAGCTCCAAATGTTGTAGGGGATGTTGAACAACCGCAACTCATACATTGCTGGTGGAAGTGTAAAACGTTATAACCATTTGGAAAACTTGTAGTTTCTTATAAAGTTAAATGTACACCTTCCCTATGACCCAGAAATTCCACTTCTAAGTATTTACCCAAGAGAAATGAACATATATTTATAAAGAAAACTTAGAATATTAATGAGAGCTTTAGCCATAATAGCTCAAACTGGAAACTACCCATATATCAACAGGTAAATAAACAAATTGTGGTATATTCATATAATGGAATATGACTTAGCAATAAAAAGGAATAAATTACCAATGTATACAATAATATAGACGAGTCTCCAAAACATAATGCTGAGTGAAAGCAAGACACAAAGAGTAGATAGAGTACAATTCTGTTACAGGAACCAGGTTAGGCCCAGTATGGAGCCCCGCATGCTAATCCCCACATCAGCAAGCCAAAACTTAACTAAGTTCCTATGCTCTATGCCCGGCTCTCCAACAAAAGCAGGCCTAGGTCTACCAGCCAGGACTAGTCTGCTCAGCACAAGTTACCTAACCTGGCTCCAAGACTTCCCTTTGTGCCATATAAGGAAAATAATGCTGCTTTAGCCAATCAGAAAATGCCCAATATAACTTCCTTGTTCCTGCTCATTTTGGTCTATAAAAATCTTCTGCAAAGTGCTCAGCATCACTAATCATCAGGGAAGTGCAAATCAAAACCCACAATGAGATATCACCTCACACCTGTTAGACTGACTATTACCAAAAAGACAAGAAATAACAAGTGTTGGCAGAGATACGGGGAAAAGGGAACACTTATGCGCTGTTGGTGTAAATGTAAACTGGTCCAGCCACTATGGAAAACAGTATGGAAGTTCCTCAAACAGTTAAAAATAGAAGTACAATATGATCCAGCAATTCCACTGCCGGGTATTTATCCAAAGGAAATGAAAACACTAACTTGAAAAGATATCTGTACCTTCATGTTCATGGCAGCATGATTTACAACAGCCAAGTCAGGGAAGCAACCTAAGTGTCCATCAGTGGATGAATGGATAAGGAAGATGTTCTATCTACCCGTCTATCTCTGTGTATAACGGAATATTATTCAACCATAGAAAAGAAGGAAACCGTGCCATATGTGACAACTCATGGATGGAACTTGAGGGCATTATGCTAGGTGAAATAAGTCAGACAGAGAAATACCATACGATCTCTCTTATATGTGGAATCTTAAAAAACAAACAAAAAAACCAAACTCATAGGTACAGAGAACGTATTGGTGATTCCCCGAGACAATTGTGTGTGTAAGGCGGGGTTAATCGGGTGAAGGTGGTCAAAAGGTACAAACTTCCAGTAATAAAATAAATGAGATGGCATGTAATATACAGAATGGTGATTAGAGGTAATAACACTATTTTGTGTATTTGAAAGTTACTAAGAGAGTAGATCTTAAAAGTTCTTATCATAAAAAGATTTTTGTGACTATGTGTAGTGATGGATGTTAACTACAATTATTGTGGTGATCATTTCACAATATATATATATTTCAAATCATTATGTTGTACACACGAAACTAATATAATGTTATACGTCAATTATATCTTGATTAAAAGAAAGTTCTTGTCTTGTACAGCTCCTTGGGGCTCCTTTCTATCTGCTGGACTGGATGCTGCTCGATTCATGAATGGCTGAAACCTATTGATCTGGTAAATTGATCTGTAAAGTGTCTGTGCAAAATTTTCTTTTAACAATTCCATTTATATGATGCAGGAAGGATGAAGAGATTTGTATTAATTCGTAATATTTCGGCTGTGAGCTCTACAAACTTCACTAGTGTTAGCTTTGTGAAAGATGACACGAGTGGAGCCATATTAAAATAGAGCCGGAGCAGCCATTTCAGAGGAATTCCTTGCACGTCTTGTTTTCTGTATCTTCCAGACTGGACCAAACAGCCGACATTCCAAGTCAGCAGGGACAAGAACATCCTGCTTGTAAGGACCAACGAAACTGGACTTTGCTGATAACCGAATCGCTAACTAATCAATGAAGCACAAGTCTACCCTGTTGCCTGATGACCAAATCTCAAGCCCATCTAGAAGGTACAAACCTACCCTACCTCCTCCAGCACCAGTGAACTCTCCCTTAATACAACTTACCTCATCTTCCTCCCTTTTCCCCATGAAACCCCCGAGCCCCTCTCCTGTAGTCGGGACACTATTTGGGTTTCTACCTGAATCTGGGGCTCCTGAATTGCAATTCTTGAGACCCCAGAATGAACTTCTTGCTTCTCTTGCAGTTTATGCCTCTTCTTTGTTGACAGTTTCCAGGAGTGCCTTGGGGGGAGGTTCAGTTCCCCGCTCCCAATAATCTCCATTATCCCTCCGAACAGCCACACTATAATTAAAGCAGTATTTGCCACCACTTCAAGATACATTCTCTAGATCTTTCCTTCCCTAAGTTTTTCCTCCTATTTAGGAATTCTCGAGTTGCACATTATCTTGAATAGAAAGGGAATTTATTCAATCACATAAAGTTCATTGAGCGGCCTGGGCTACAGAAGAGGCTGGATTAACGAGGTCAAGCAATATTATCAGGAAATGAACCTGAGTCTTCAATAGCTACCTGGGGTCTCTCTGAATGGTGCCAATGGCTTCTGGAAGCCCCAAACTTACGTGCTCCTTACAGCTCCAGATCCTCTGTCCTCTAGTGTTTCTCTCTGTGAAGCCCTCTGGTTTTTCCTGCCCCATCACCTTCTCACCTGCAGATAAAGCACGGTTTCCAGGGAGACTGAGTCTGACGGGTTAGCAGGGGCCCTGTGGCCACTCCAGCGGCAGGAGAGGTGGGGCTGTGATGTTGTGAGCCCTCTCCCTCCAAACCACTTGCAGTGGAGAGAGGGCAGTTTGTCAAAGACGACAAAGCAGCAGATGACCGGCCCCTAGAGGCTTGATGAACTTCACAATTCTGTGCAATACGAGGTTTTACTCATATTGTGCACGAGAGAGCATGTGTTCCAAGCTGTGATCACCTTTGTCGGTCTTTAGTGAGCAGATGTGAAAGAAAATACAGATGCCTGATAAAGTCTCTCATCCTGCTTGTTTAGAAGCATGCCTTTGGGCCTGTGCTATGATGACACAAAGGAGACACAAAGGAACACAAAGTTCAATTGCAATTCAGAAGCCCCAGATGCAGGTAGAAACCCAAATAGTGTCCGGATTACAGGAGAGGGGCTCAGGGGTTTCATGGGGGAAAGGGAGGAAGATGAGGTAAGTTGTATTAAGGGAGAGTTCACTGGTGCTGGAGGAGGTAGGGCTACACTTGTACTTCATTGACTGGTTAGCGATTTGGTTATCAGCAAAGTCCAGTTTCATGGGTCCTTACAAGCAGGATGTTCTTGTCCCTGCTGACTTGGAACGTTGGCTGTTTGATCCAGTCTGGGAGATACAGAAAACAAGACGTGCAAGGAATTCCTCTGAAATGGCTGCT
>NW_025793327.1:0-2741 GCF_021613505.1 Equus quagga | reverse complement strand
AGCCTCAAGAATGCCTGCTACTTTCTGTTAACTCTGCTAACCCAGTAAAAGATTTCCTTCTACAGGCTCAAGAAATTGCCACAGAACAAGAGAAACAGATGTGGCAGTCAAAAGGGGGAATTTTTGACACCCCCTCGCAGATGTGGTTCAGGCCCAATAAGAAACCCACTCCATGGGTCACAAGGGCACTTTCCCTTCCTAAGGGACCCTTTGAGGTATGACAATTGGACTTTGTCCAAATGCCACCATCTCAAGGATAAACACATCTTGTAATGATCTGTATGTTCTCACATTGTTTTGAGGCCTTTCCTTGCAGAAGAGCAACAGCTTTAACAGTAGGTAAATTACTATTAGAATAATTCCTGTTTGAGGAATTCCTCGCGAGTTACACAGTGACTGGGGGAACTCAAATCTGTAATGTTTGGCCAATATTGCAGCATTTCCACTGTGCTAACCATCCTCGATCCTCAGGACTGGCAAAACGAATGGCACAACTAGAACTTAATTGGCAAGCTTTCAGAAGCATTTACTCTCTCACGGCCCAAAGCTCTTGTGCTAGTGCTCCTTAATCTTAGAGCTGTACTTTTTGTAAACATCGGCTGTCTCCTTTTTAAATAATACAACAGCCTATGCAATTAAATGAAGAAATATATAAACCAGGTTTGCTTAAGGGATATATTACATTGTTTTCATGGTCTTATTGTGGTGCTTAAAAGAAATGAAAGATTTGTAGCTGATTCTTTCACAGAGAAGTCCCAGAACTTAAGGATCATGGACTGTAACCTGAAGAATTTACTTATTGAAAGAGACATCAAATAAGACTCTTTGCAGCCCTGTTGAAAAGAACCAAACCAGGAGGAGAAGAAGACGACATCTGTTGTAGACAGCTGTCCCAAGACTCCGGACCAGGCCTGAATTCCCAAGCTTATATCTCCTCATTTAAACCTTTGTTATGCTTAAACTTTATACCTATTTTATAATTGTTTGGAATGCTATCATACTTAAAGTGATTAATTTGGAATAGACTGGTCTTGAAGGCCAGGAATTTATCGAGTGACTCCTAATGGAACTCAATGGTTATGTGGAACAAATCTTTTGCCTTGGCAACTGCCTGGATGGCTAAAACACTTCACCCTGAGTTTCCTTTAAAAGCAGGGAAGGAGTCAGGCTGAGTTAAAACCTGTTGCCAATCTCCCTCTCTTTAAGGCCAGATGGGCTTGTTCAATGTTTCACTGGTATGCCTATATTTGCAGCTATATTTGCTCCTCCTTGGGGCTAGAAGATGTCATATTACATATAGAAGCTCTGAATAAATTTACTCAACAAGCCCTTAATAATAGTCAAGCAGGAATAGCCTTATTAAATACTGAAATGACTTTAATGCGAAAGGCTGTCCTTCAAAATAGAATGGCCTTAGATATTCTTACAGCATCCCAAGGTGGCACGTGTGCAATCATTCAGACTGAATGCTGTGTTTTTATACCTGATGAATCTTCCAATGTGTCATCTCTGCTAAAACATGAAGAAGCAAGTGGATGCCTTATGCGATCTGACACCCAGTCTTGAGATGTTTGGTTAGCTTCCTTCCGGTATCAGTTCCCTTTTCCAATCCAGATTGGAATTCCTATTTCTACTACTTCTTGGAATTCTTGTACTAGTCATAATATTCAAACTAATTGTTGTTTTCTTTACTCAGTGTTGTAAGAGTAGCATACAAACTAGAGTAATGATTGCTCGACGGCTTGAGATGGTTGATCTGTCTTATAACCCTGGACAAATTTCCTTTTCTGCTAGAGACTATGACTAAGAATGCATTTCAGACTAATCCTTTCAAAAATGCTGTTATTATCGTTACTGTACTTGTTCTATAATCATATACAATGTAAATGCAAGGTGTCATAGAAAAGCGCATATGCAATGTTTGTGCAACAATCTAAATTAATTACATAACATATGAAATGCTTCCTCTGTTAATAAATATACTTCCATGCTTGTCCACTATTTCCCTCCAAAGTGGACAACTAGGCAAATAAATGAAATAAAAGCCTAGCACCGAGGGACATGATGGACCCAGGGCAGGCAGCAACCACCCTGGCGCCGAGGGACAATATTTTGATCATCAATGCTTTCTATCGAAAGATTAGAGATCAAAAGGGGAAAATGACAAATAAAAATGGCAAGCAATAGGATATATTGGAGTATATGAGGAAGCCATTTGGTATAAACCTAATTCGGCCTGACTTTTTTTTCCCAAAAGGGCCTGACTGTGGCTATTGAGCACGCATTGCATATCTACTTAGACATTTCCTATGGCCAGAACAAAGGCCCTTGAGATAAAGGTGCAACTTTCCCCCACATTAGCATTTCCTTAGGGATAAGCACTTTTCCTTAGGCTGGGAACTGATTGCTGCACTCACCTCCCAGCTCACCTGTGACCACCCAGCTGGAGACAACAGACTGCCACCCTGCTGTGTTCACTGAGACAGCAGACCTACCTGCTATTTCCATCAATCGCTGTGCTGACAGAGCAGTCTCGCGACTATTGTAAAAGGCACATTTCAATCCTATGTGAAACATCCTCTTTGAGGGTATATAACCACCCTTATACCCCGACTTCTTTGGAGTGCTCTGTTCCTTTGTGGAAAGACTCTCCCGGGTTATAATCCTCAGATTGAAGCTCAGAATAAACTCACCCAAATTTTCATTTATAGATTGGTTATGGATTATTTTCGTCGACAGTT
>NW_025793326.1:6314-12838 GCF_021613505.1 Equus quagga | reverse complement strand
ATTGAATAGTTACTCAAATTAGTCATTTATCTTCTGACGTTTGAATATACAAGTGAATGTACTGAAAGTGAATTGGAGCTGTCACAATGGCATTTATAAAAATTTGGTAGGTAAGGTGTTTTACATATTCCATCACAAGGTATTTCTGAATATTGAATATGACAACATGATGCAAAGTGTGCCTGCTTTTCAATTTTGGTGCAATAGAGCATAAAAATAATATGACAAACATGTTCTCAATTCACAGCTTCACCGTTAGTGGAAAGCATTTTTCTCAGTTTCTTAGTTAACGACTAAGGCTAGAATAGAGGCTAAACTACTGCTTTCCTTTGGAGTAGTGATAGGAGTTTGTATTTTTAAAATATAAATGGGAGGGCAGAACATCACTTATAATATGAAAGTGTGTATCTGGTTATTTGTTTTTGTTTTTGTTTTTGTTTTAAAGATTTTATTTTTTCCTTTTTCTCCCCAAAGCCCCCCAGTACATAGTTGTATATTTCCCGTTGTGGGTTCTTCTAGTTGTGGTATGTGGGACGCTGCCTCAGCGTGGCCGGATGAGCAGCGCCATGTCCGCGCCCAGGACTCGAACCAACGAAACACTGGCACGCCTGCAGCGGAGCACGCGAACTCAACCACTCGGCCACGGGGCCAGCCCCTGATTATTTGTTTTAATGAAATGTTGTTCACACTTGGTTGATTCATTTCTCTGTTCTTGGAGTTGTTAAGCCCCAGGCTCACCCATTTCCGGTTAGCTGCGTCCTCCCTTGTAATAGATGGCTGCCACATCACAGCTTTCCAGGCTTCAGCCTCCTTTGACAAAGTGATAGTCTTGGCTGAAAATCAAGACTGTTCCCACGGCAGCGGTCACATCTCCTTTAAGTTCCCACAGCTCTGTTCCTTGACAGAGCTCCTGTTCCTGGGACAGCATAACAACCCCTTCCCGTAACACCTCTGGATAGGCAGGGCAGAGTTCCCAGGGGCACCAGCACAGAGGTGCCATGAATGTTTTAAGTTAGTAGCCAAACAAGTACACATTTTCTAAAAACAGAATATTAGTGAATACAATGCTTGCCCAATGTTAAGACTGCACGAAGACACCTTAAGATCTTATGAATTTAGTTACGTCATTTAGAGTGAAGGTGAACTTGCCACAAAATCAAGTCGGTGAGCCCATATTTAGTTTATCTTGTTTGTGGCTGTTTTGGTCCAGTTTGAAGGATGGTGTGTCAGCGGAGAACAAGCGTGCCACCTTTGTTCATTCCTCCATGCAATATGTAGCCAGGCAGGCTGGAAAACACAGCCTGGAAAATTCTTACTGACGCCTAAGGTGCAGTCCGCAGGTCATCACTTCTCTGTAGCTCTCTAGGCTCTTAGAACTCCCCATTCCGCTCTGGTTTCTCTTGTCTCTCTTTCGACCTCCTCCAGCTGTTTCTGTACAGTGCTTAGAAGGTGCATTTAACCTGTGATTTCTCTATTTCCTTTTTTAGATTATTAGTTCTTTAAAAAACTCTGAGACATAACTGAGATGGAACATTGTGTAAGTTTAGGACATACAGTGGGCTAATTTGATACATTTCTATATTGCAAAAGGATTACCACAGTAGCATTAGCTAACACCTCCCTCACATCACAAAATCATCATTTCTTTTTTGTGGTGAGAACATTGAAGGATCTACTCCCTTAGCAACTTCCAGGGATATAATCCCTTGTTATTAACTGCCGTCACTGTGCTGTGCATTAGCTCTCGGAAACCTATTCCTCTTATAACTGAGAGTTTGTATCCTTTGATGAACATTACTGTTTATTTTAAAGTTTGAATTATTAAGAATGTTTTTGTTCATAAATTAATAAATGTTTATTAAGAAATTAATACAACCTGGATCAGTACTTAAAGTTTTCTCATTTAATTTTCAAATACAGTAACTATCAGTGAATAAAACTCACATTGATGGGAATTCTTTGGTTTCATCAATAATTTTTAAAAGTATTAATTAGGAGACGTGAGACAAGCAAGTTTGAGAACTGCTGTTCTATTATATGCTCAAATTACAATTAATTTGTACATAAACGACATATCCATATTAAAGAGTTGTCTCTTGTTACTCTGTTGTGTCTTCAAGTAAAACCCATAGGATCCTAGAGTTTTACATAATCTTGGCATTTGTAGTGATTGCTGTTAATTTTTCTTTATACTTTTTCTTACTTTACCATCAACAATCCTAACCCTCTTAGATTTTCAGTCGTCTAATCTTGGCATCGTAGTCTTTTCAAAGATTCAATTTTTAGGCAAACTATACTTTGCACTTATTTTGATATATCAGCAATTTTATTTTAAAAGTAATCTTTACATGAATAAACTTTCTTCATATATCTCCACTGATCTTTATTGCTTAAGGAAGAATATAGAACTGAGTGTAGAAACTGAAAGAAAAATTTGCAGGATTATTTTTCGAAGACAAATATATTCTGCCCATGTTTGCTCTATCAGACTGACAGGAATATTTATAAATGCCAAGGGAAATGAGCTTTACTTAAGAATAAGTTTTTATTATGAAGTAGATAATAATTTAAGCAAAAGTCTTTTATAGGTAACGTTTCATCTTTGTTTCATTTCTGACAGATGATGATTAAATCGGAGCATTTTTCTGTTGCTGGATAGAACTTTTCAAAATTCGATGTTGTCCTCTGTTTGGTAAGGATGCCAGTAACTACTTTAAAAGAATTGTTAGACACAATTTCTGATTTCCTGTCTGTCCTAAATGGAAGAAGGTATAGTAAGAGAAGCATAATTCTGAAAATATGTATTTCTCTATATATCTATCATAAAATTTTAAAACGTTTTCACATTTTCTTTGAGCACATGGTAGCACAGCTCTAAGTGTTAATATATACTTTACCTAAGTATGAATAAGCTCTCTTTTTTAGGAACCATAGTCATCATAGCACACATTCTAGGATAAGGAATCCTACTGTACATGCTTTATTATAAAAAGGCTAGGAAGTCGCTAAGTTGATTTTAAATCGTGCTTATTAATAATAGGCTCAAAATCTCTGGAACGTAACATGAGGCAAATTTAGAAGAGATAAAATAATTCTAAGTATCGCTTTACCTTTTAAAATTACTAAACTATATATATCATTCCGTGTACTTTATTTACTCAAAATTTCGTTGCGATTCATTTCAGGTGATCAAAAAACAAAGCAGAACAATTTAGCCAACTGTGGCTAGAATGAGTTTAATGTCAAGTTGTATTTTGTTTTGACTTTCGGTTATGCATTATACACATAAAACTATAACTGATGGGGAAAAAATAAACTAAAATTAAAGGGTTTTAAAACTATTTATTTGGACAGTTTTTTTTTAATTTTAGGGACATGGGGCTCCAATTATTTAAAGCATATATAATTTGTGACCAGAATGTTCAGAGCAGGACTATAGATGGAATTCTTCTGTTGATCAAAAAAAGAAAGAAATGGTGAAATGGTTGATCGATGTTTGATTTAAAGGCTTTTAACTATGCTTTCTGATTTGCAGGTGAGCAGTTTGTCAACTTTTATTAAATTGAAACTTGTTTGTAATCTGATATTTTAAAGATAAGTTTGAACTGCGTCTCTTTTGTGTATTACCTCTTAGATGTATGAAGAATCTTTTGAGAGCAGATTCTTAGAAGAAACAAGCAGGTTCTATGCAACAGAAGGAAGGAAGCTAGTGCAAAAAAGAGAGGTATTTGAAATCCAGTTGACAGTTATAAATCCGCTTGTGATCTGTAGAGCCGATCATTAAATACCCGGTGCAGAACCATGTTTATTTGTGTTTCCTGTAGACATTTTGATATGATTTCATGCCAATGCTTATATTAAATTTCTTTCCTTTTGTTCTTGGTCAGTTTTTCTCAAGGGTTGTCAATCCTGTTGATCTTTTCAAAGAACCGATTTTTTGTGTTTTTTTCCTCTTGTTTTTCTCATTTCTGCTTCATTAAATTCCATGCTAAATGTTAATTGCTTCACTTGCTTTAGGTTTAGTTTGCCCCTTTTCCAGGTGGAACTTCAGGTGGAAAGTTAGGTTATTGTTTTGAGAACTTTCTTGTTTTAATGTCGGTGTTTACAACTAAGTTTCTCTCTCTGTTCTGGGTTAGCTGCATTCCTTAAGCTTTGGTATAATGTGTCTTCATTTTCATTCATATTAAAAGTCCATTGTGATTTCTTCTTTAGTGTTTGGAAACGTGTTGTTTAATTTTCACACATTTGTGAATTTCCCAAAGGTCTTGCTGGGTTTTTTTCCCCATTTTCCCGCCATTGTGATCAGAGAACACACCATGTACAAATTCAGCCCTTTAAAATTTATGGACTTGTTGTGTGGCCTGATATGGTCTGTCCCGTGGAATGTTCTCTGTGCACTTGAGAAGAGTGTACATTCTGTTGTTGTTGGGTGGACTGTTCTGTAACAGCTGAGTGTCGGTTAGGTCTGGTTAATTTTAGTGCTGCTCAAGTTTCTGTTTCCTTGCTGATTTTTTTCCGGGTATTCTATCCATTATTCATCACGCATATATCATATATCCACACACAATTCATACGCATATATTCTTAGAGTATTGAAATGACCGGCTACTATTGTTGATTTATCAGTTTCTCTCTCCATGTCTGACAACCTTTGCCTCGTGCAGTTTACAGTTTTGTTGCAGTTATGTTAAATTTTCAAACACAGAATTTTCAATTACATTTTTGCTCAGTTTTATAATTCTTCGCAGTCTGACCAAACAGAAAGGAACTGACCATCTAGGCATGTCTCTTAAGAGTATGAAACTAAACTAGTTTAAGAGAGGAAGAGTTATTTTTTCCTTGCTCGTTTTGTTCGTAACTTTTATACTTCAAGTCCTCTGATTCATAGAAAATCGGAAGGTTAAAAATTTCTTTTCAGGGCTTAGCCCTGTGGCTGAGCAGTAAAGCTCCACGTGCTCCGCTTTGGCAACCCAGGTTTGTGGATTCGGAGGCTGGGCACGGACATACTCCACTCACCAGCCATGCTGTGGTGGTGTCCCACAAATCAAAGAAAAGGTAGAGGAAGATTGGCAGAGATGTTAGCTCAGGGCTAATACTCCTCCAGGAATAAAAAGAGCAAGACAAACAGGAAGATTGGCAGTGGATGTTAGCTCAGTGTGAATCTTCCTCAGGAAAAAAAGGTTTCCTTTTCAGATTCCTGGGTGTCTCACACATCAAGAAACTTCTGGAGGAAGAAGTAGACAGGGTTAGAAGCTACCTGTGCCTGAACCTGCAATAAGAAGTAAATATTTATTTATGTTTTGACTTCTCTATTATTTAAGTAGATCAGGCTTGTTCATATGAGAGGGTGAAAATGTAAATGTATTTCCCTCTTTTGCTTTTACTTTCCTCTCTCCTTTCTTCGTTTTCATCAAAGAAACGTGTGGTAAATAGAGATTTCTTCTTAAGTTTATTTTTGAGTTTTTTGATGAGGCAAAGTAGGAAATTAAGTTTAGAAAACCAGTTCTTGATCCATTGTCAATTAAAAATGAAAGAATATTTTTGCTATGAAGCAAGATGTCTGTTATTACCAAATTTCCCCCAGCTAAGAAATGATGATTATAACCTATGACTGAAATCAGAAGTTCACGCAATAAAATTTGGTGATCCTGAAGACCAGAATAGCGATTTTGTGGTACAGGTACATGAATTTCAAAGTAAAACCAGAAAGCGGGCTTGATGACCATAATATATGCATTGATAATTAGCATTTTTAACAAGCAGTTTTAACTCTCTACTACGATACATTTTTGGTAATGTGAACCTTTTCCTTTGAAACAGGAACCTACTGATTGCGATTATACAAAAGCAGCTTCTAGTTGAACATTCATCAGCAGTTATTCAGGAAGGCAAACAAGAACACATGTGTTGAACAAAATAGAATTATCAGGGAAAATCTAGTAATAAAAGTGTGTATTCTGTGTGGTAGGCTCCCTTTAAAGCATGATATAAAATGACATTTAACTTTTGTCTTATTTACAAAAACAGGTTGTGTCATGTAAGAACATTCACCATTCATAGTTTCTCAAAGTTACGAATACAAAGTGAAGTTTGTACGCAGCCCTCCAAATAGGAATACAAAGGTTTTAAAAACATTTTTGGCTGGATGTCAAAAATAGACAGTATCAGAGCTGGCCCAGTGGTATAGTGGTTAAGTCTGTGTGCTTTGCACAGTGACCTGGGGTCTGTGGGTTCAGATCCTGGGTACAGACCTACGCACCGCTGATCAAGCCATGCTCTTCCGGCATCCCACCTGCAAATCAGAGGAAGATTGGCACAGATGGTAGCTTGGTGACCATCTTCCTCAAGCAAAAAGAGGAGATTGGCAAGAGATGTTAGTTCAAGCCCCATTTTCCTAACCAAGTAAACGGAAAAAAATTATTTTATTATTTATTATTATACAATATATTATTATATTATTCCATTTTTCTAGTGTTTTAAAATTTAAATTATAGCTCCGGGTTCTTGGGCACAGATGCTGCTTT
>NW_025793326.1:0-6304 GCF_021613505.1 Equus quagga | reverse complement strand
CATTGGGCAAGTTTTACTCCTGTCTACAGCATGTTTTTGTTATTGTTTTTCCTGCCTTGTTTATCACTTCAAGTGACTTGTCATGTAAACACATAAACTAAGGTATCACTACTTTTGTGACAAGAGGAATATAAAGTAGAGTAAGGAGATCACAAATACTGAGTTTTTGCAGTGTTAGAAGGACATTCCTTGCTATCTGTCATCAAAAGATTTCAAATCGTTAAAACCAAAGTGAAACAGAGTCAGAAGAAAGCGTTGATTTTCAAATATTCTGTCACCTTGACTGATTTTTTTCTGAAATGTGGTTGCAGTCTGGGGAATTCCCAAGACCACCGTCAGGTGCAGTGATGGGCTAGGAGGACTCAGAGGAGCAGAAAAGTTGTTATACTCAGGGTTGTGACTTATTACAATGAAAAATGTAGAGTAAAACCAGCAAAGGGAAGAGCACCATGGACACAGTCCAGGAGGAGGAGGCATGAGCTTCCAGTTGTCATCCCCCTCTAGAGTTGTATGGACAGAGCTTAACTCTCCCAGCAGTGATGAATGACAACTTGCACATACTGTAGTGCCCATCAGGGAAGCTCACTCATGTCTTGCTGTCCAGGGCTTTGGTGAGGGTTGGTTTGCAAACATATGGATGACCACCCGTGTGACGGGTCTTAGTATCCAGGCCCTCCAGAGATCAAGCTGATATTTCCCGACCCAAAGTCCCCATCACTAATCGCACTCTTAGTATAAACTATCTGGCATGGCCCATGGTCTCCAAGTGCACAAAATCTTATCCTGTGTGATATTCCAAGATCTTACAGGTGACCTCCCAGGAGCTGTGCAAGGGCCAAACTTTCTTCAGGAAGATTAACCTCTTACTGCTCGATAAGAGGATACAGTTAGATCAATGTAAAATAACTGTGTGTCCAGTCCTGGTGCTAGAATAGATTAACGTACTATAAGCCCCGTGTTTGGCTTTTGGACATTTTCAGTCTTCAAGGTATGATCTTAGAGATGGTGTCTATAGGTGTAAGATGTGCCCATGTTTGAAAACCAGCTGTCCAACTTGAGCATTTTTTGTTAGACTATTGAAACAAATAGACTCTTAGACTGTTGTTTCTGTTGGAACAGAAATAATTAAAATATGCACACCAACTCAAGGCCTTCACTTGCAGTTTGTGAGGCAACTAGAAAACCCTTTAATATCAAAATTATGACAGCACTTGGAGCTGAATTAAGGAAAGAAGATTCTCAGTTAGTGAGAATAAGGAAATGTTTCAGTGTGTTTTCACCAGAACATAGGCAGATAAGCATACATGAGCTGCATCTGTGAGATCTTGCTTATCTGTGGGAAGAAAAATTCTTCTTTAATAAGATCCCAGATAGCAGGACAACTCAGTGGATCCCTGTGTCTGGATTAAACACCTTCTAGGTGGTTATCTGCATCCTTTGTCAACTACATGTCTTCTGGGCTTACTCTCCCTGCCATATTTCCTTTGTAAAAAGAATGAACACTGACATTCTTCATGATGGCAATTAAAAGAAGAGATTTGTTAAAGCAAATTGAGGCCTCGAACGTAGAACCCTTGGACTTCTGATCCACTCAAGAACCTATTTCTAAATTCAAGAAATATTTTGGTGCCAAGTTTGGCCCTGCTTACTGTGTAAAAAACCTTGAGGTACAATTCACGAAGCATAAAATCCATCCTTTACATCTGTATGATTGATTGGCTTTAGCAGATTCACGAGGTGGTGCAATCACCACGACTCTGCAGTGTAGAACAGCAGATGACTCTTCAGTGACTGACAGTTTTCAAGCGACCATTGCTGCTGAGTTTGATGGTTGCAAAAGTCTGTAAAATCCACAGTCAAATACGTCACTCGTTTCATGTTTTTGCATCTTATTTTTTAAAATAAATTTAAATTTAAAACACAAAAATTTTGTACTTAACACAAAGCATATTAAAATGCCAACTTGATACTGTGGGTTGATTAAAAGGTATAACTTTGTCAATAGTACAGTTAGTGGGAGGTGAGACGTGAACTGCAATAGATTTTTAGATCTTCTGAGTGAGGAATGCTAAAAAAATTCTAAAGCCTTGTGTTATCTTCCTAGTTTCTTGATTTCATGTGTTCAGTATGGTACACAGAGTTCCAGAAAATAGACTTGGCGGGAGTTCTTTTGGACAGATAACTTTTCTAGTTTATCAGGTCCACAGACACGAAGAATTTTGCTCCATGATGAGTCCTACTTTCAGTAAGTCATTAGGTGATTTGCTTATGAGATTTGGAACTGTGTTCCCAATTATTTATTGAGGCCATAGCGGTTTATAATATCATGTAATTTCAGGTGTACATTATTGTTTCTCAGTCTCTGTGTAGACGGCATTATGCTCCCCAGTAATGGTCGGATGTGGGACGCCACCTCAATGTGGCCTGATGAGTGGTGCCATGTCCGCGCCCAGGATCCGAACCCTGGGCCGCCGCAGTGGAGCACAGGAACTTAACCACTCGGACACGGAGCCGGCCCTGTGAGCTTCCATTTCTCTGGTGTCATATTCCTTCTGCTTATTAATTTTATTCCAGAGCTCATTGAAATGTCTTTCTGAGTTTTCTTGTAACTCAGCGAGTTTCTTTCTGACAACTGCTTGGAATTCTCTGCCATTCAGATTATAAATTTCTGTGATTTCTGGGTTGGTTTCTGGAAAATTGTCATTTTCCTTTTGCTCTAAAGTGGTATTGTGGTTTTTCGTGGTGTTTGACGGACTGATCCTTTCCAGGGCATTTGTATTCTTGCCAGGCCCCATGTTCCACCTGCCACCTCTAGGGCCGGGCAGGAGATGTGTTTTCTGTACCCGCCACATCTGCTGAAAGTTTTACCTGAAGGGCTCATCTGTGTTTGCCTGCTGGCCACAGCAAAATGGCAGGTCACACACGCACGAGCAGGTGCTCTGGTGAATGACTGCTCCCTTGGCCAGGGACCAGACTAGCTGGTAGCCTAAGCATGAGGGGAGGGGCACTGTGCGTAGCTTGCTTGAGAAGCTCCACACTCACAGATTATTTGTCTGATCTGCTGCGCTTGGTGGGAGCTCCCTTGCAGGGGCTGAGCTGTGCCACTCAGTGGAGAGTGTTCCCATGCATTTTGGGGCTGCAACTCCAACAGCAATAGCATTCACACACATACCTGGCTGTCCTCTGCCTCTTCTTACAGTCACACAGCAACTGCTGTGAGAAGACCCACGACTGAGATCGCTGGTGCCAGAGAGGAAGTGGGATCTGCTCACCTCTTTCCTCTGCTTCCTGGGGATCCAGTCCCCCCCACCTTCTGATGTATGGCTGCATGGATCTCTCAGAAGTGCGGTTGTGCTTTGCAGGGAATCCTCCGTTGGCTAATTATTGTCCATTCAGTTGTATCTTAGTGGGGAGAGACTAAGTGAACAACATGCTCCACCATCACGCTGAATGCGATTTGACACTTTTGAGGTGAGATTTTACATTTGTAGTTGACAGCTGTAATGGATTGACACTTTTGGGGAGGTTGGGATGGGGTGAGTGATTTTGCATGTAGGGTGGCTTGGTGGCCAGTGGACATACTGCACTAGACAGAATAATGGCCCCCAGTGATGCGCAAGCCATAAAATGTGAAACCCTTCAAGAGATTTTCTTGTATGGGACAGGGATTTTGCAGATGTGTGCAGTGAATGCTGAGAAGATTATCTGAATCATCTGGATGGGCTCATTCTAGTCACCAGGCTTCTTCGAATAAGATGGAGAAAGCAAGGTGAGAGTCAGAGGAGGAGATGTGCTAATGGAAGCACAAGTTGAAGAGAAAGATTGAGGTTAGAAGAGGCCGGGCTACTGGGCTTAAGCGTGGAGGAGGGACCACATGAATGCACAGAACACAGATGGCGTCTGGAAGCTGGAAGAGGCAAGGAAGTGGATTATTTCCTAGACCCTCCAGAGGAATGTGGCGCTGATACCTTGACTTTAGGACTTCTGATCTCCAGAGCTGTACAATACTGAAGATGGGCTGTTTTAAGCCAGCAGCTGTGTGGTGACCTGTTACAACAGCAGCAGAAAATGCATACTGGTGGCTTTAACGAAGTTAAAACAGTTAAGGAAATGGTATGAGGCTACAACTTTAATGAAGCTCTTGTTATTTTTTGGTTTTTTTTTTTCTTTTTTTGGTGAGGAAGATTGGCCCTGAGCCAACACCTGTTGCCAATCTTCCTTTTTCTGCCTGAGGAAGATTGTTGCTGAGCTAACATCTGTGCCAGTCTCCCTCTATTTTGTATGTGGGATGCCACCACAGCATGGCTTGATGAGCGATTTGCAGGTCCATGCTCAGGACATGAACCCACAAATCCAGGGCCACCAAAGCAGAGTGCGTGAACTTAACCACTACTGAATTACTATGTCGGTCCCTTTGTAGCTCATGTTTTTACATACTGTAGGTACCTGAATGACGTTTTATAAAAGCCTTTTCCCCTGGTTTTCTTCTTTTTGGTGTTGCCTTTTCTGTTTACAGAAACTAATCAGAAGGTCTCACCATTTTTAAACAGTATGGATTTATTATTATTTTCTATAGTATTTTTATTTAAGTGTAGAGGAGTTACTTGGATTGAAAATAATTCTGTTTCATCATAGTCATCTGCAAACAGGAAGCATAGCTTGATCCTGTGACTAATTTTGTTCTTGAAAGCACAAGTACACATACTTAAATATAAATAGACGTTAAAAGCATTTAGAAAAGATATTTTAGTTGAAAGTTTTTATGATTTGTGATTTATTTTCTTCCTTCGTTGTGTTAAGTATTCCACTTTAGACAGGATATTTGGAAAGTAGGAATTAAAAATTTTATTTTCTACTACGGTCATTGTCAGATATAAGAAGTTCTTCTCTTTTTACACGAGAATTAGAGGACAGCATTTCTCCCATGTAATCTGATGCTAATTGAGTGGCTTTTTCAAAGCAAATGTATTACTGCATAGCCCTTTGCCTTCTGATGTTCTTATGTTTATTTATCGAGTGATGAGATTCATGCATGGATTCAGACATATTGTATAGCATCATTTTGGGGCTTAATTATCTAACTTTCTCACTTTTGAGTCATAAAAATAAATTCTGATAGTTAACCAGACATTTAGTGTTTCCAGTTCCAGACATTTTTTCCTGCACACCAACAGCTGTGTTACAAACGTGTTCACTATATTATTATTTAACTTAGTGTATGTTTTTGAAGCCATCAGTGATTTAAACATGCAGTGGTGTACAAAGACAGCAGTTACGTGAATGGAAAAACAGTCCTGAGGCATAAATTACTTTTTGTTTACTTTTAGTGGAATTTTTCCTTCGTAAAAACTTACTGATGCTAATCTCGTTTGTAAACTTTAGGACTTGACTGGTTTTACTCCAGAGTAAATTTCATAGTGTAATAATCAGAAATTGATGAGTCATGCAATATCCTGAGGTGGATATCTGTGTTGCTAATTTTGCTTTCGTGTTTGTAATATTCAGACTTAAGTTCTCTTCTTGATGAAAACAGAATTGAGGATTTGTCTCTCCTCTACCAACTGTTTAGTAGGGTAGGATGTGGAATTCAAGTTCTTCTCCAACATGGGACTAATTATCTAAAGGTAATAATTTAGAGAAGGTGTGTCTTTAATAAACTTACCTTAGGTTACTTATGGCTTGTTTTCCCCTTTTAATAATCTATTGTACATTTTTTATTTAGAACTTTCTATTGTCTTGTTTAGGAAATGTTTATGAACTGGAAATTCATCAACTGTCTTTAATCCAAATCTGTTTTCGACTCCTCTTTCCCATGCCTCAATCCTTTTACTCCAGGTAACGCTTGCATTCCGCAGGGGGATTACGGGACCTTACTTATGTGTGCAACACTGTATTTTGCAGCCCCACCCACATTTCTTATTATTTGATTAACAAAACACAGTTTGTCCTTGATATACACTGAAAAACACAAACTGTCTCAGAGAAGCAGAGAGGAGGACAGGCTTTTCAGCCTGACGAAGAAGACGGGGAGTCCTCACCACCTCTCAGCTCATTGTATTTCAGCAAAGAATTAACCACTTAATTCATTTCTAAATGATAAGATCACATAACACACCATTTTGAGCATTTAAAAATGTGCAGTTCGGTGGCATTCAGGACAGAGAGACAGACAAAAAGTAAATTAGTAGATACCAAGGGCTTGGGGGAGGAGATGAAAGGAGTGGCTGCTTAACGGGTACTGGGTTGTACAACCTCATCACTGTTTAGTTCCAGAAGGTATCCATCACCCCTGAAAGAAATCCAC
>NW_025793325.1:0-6226 GCF_021613505.1 Equus quagga | reverse complement strand
TCTCAGTATCTCTTGTACTTGCTATTTGTCCCTCTGCTTTTTTTGTTTGCCACATTTTCCAAGAAAAATATCAATCACATCAGTGCCGTCAAGTTCCACACATATTAGTACTGACCTATGCATCTACTGACACCTTTCCATTTGGATATCCCATGGGCACTTCAAAGATAACATATGCCAAACCACACGCATCATCATTTTGCTAAAGAGTATTTTCCTCCTGCACTAGTGAGGACCTCGTGAATGTCACCACTGCTCATCCAGCAGCCCTGGCCAGGGCATCTAAAGGATGGCACGTGTCTTTCTGTCACCCTAAATTCATTTGTTTGGTCACCATATGCATTCACTCTATCTCTTAACAAGTATCTGAATCCACCTCTCTATGACTCAGCTATGGTGTCAGTTTAGGGTTTGGCACTTACTATTTTCTGCCTGTACTTTCACAATTGTCTTTTAAATGATCTCCCATCTCCTGCTGTGTCCCTCTCTGGCTCATCATTTGCAAGGTATCAGTGATCTTTGCAAAGCAAAATGTGACTATGTCAGTTTCCTGCTTAAAATTCTCCACTGGCTATCTACTGCCTTCAGGGTAACATTCAAACTATCCAGCATGGACTAGAAGGCCACACGTCCTTCTTACCGCCCTTCACCACATAATGCCACACACCCTACTATCCAGGCTGGCTGAAGTGAGAAGATAACTTAAAATCAAATGAAAAGTATAATTTGGGAGTGGAAAGTGGGACAAAATCGTACTTTTAACTAAAATTAAAGCAATCCGAAGCTTTTAGAACAAGACAAATTTGAGTGTCAACCACTTTAAACCAAATGATTTAATCCAAGAGATTAATTGATTTATTGAAGCATGAACACTAAAAATTTACCACATTTTCTCTCAATGGGAAAATTATGATTTGTTTTATGACGTTTCATATATTTGTTAAAAGTTGTAATTGAAGACAAAGAAATAAAACATTGAGGAAAGAAAGGACCAAGTCAAGTTAATCAACATATATTCAAAACTTACAAGCCAGAGATCTCCAAACCGTGTCATAGCTGATACAAAAGATACAAAATGAGGGACTGGATTGTTTAGCAAGATTCAAGCCAAAAAATTAAGAGTAAGGAATTAAAGTTTAAGGGATAAGAGGAAAGGTTAATATTAGGTTAAAATTCCCTGTAGGAAAAAGTATCAGGTTATATATTATGTTGTCGAATACAGGATTCCAGTTTATTTCAATTACAGCTCACTTGTAGCTCTGTGGTCAGGAACAGCATAACATTTCCGAAAAAAAGTAAAAATCCAGGATTACTTCTTGTTATAGAACTTTTCACAAATAGCACTTCTCATAAATAGGAAAAAGCCAACAAGAGTTTGTGCAACATTCTCTTAACTAATAAAGACGTGAAATTTCTAAGAGACGTAACCTTGTGTTTACAGACATTCTTAAGGTAAAGCTGAAACACATACATGTGCTAGCACATCAAAGGCGGCATCTTACGCCATCAGAGAGAGTTTAATGTAGAGGGGAGATGCTGACATAGATGCTACATCACTTCCTGTGCCTCATACAAACTAGTGTGTCACCATTTTCTACATGTTCCAAGTTCTTCTTTCTTTCCTTTCTTTCTTCCACAGTTTCTTACAGGCCCTAGAAAGGCGGTATTTGAGAACACGTTGAAACAAAGGATCTGAAAACAAAATGAAATAACTAACATCTTAGTACTCTCATTGAACCAATGACAATTAGTCAAACTTTTATACAATTCACAGCTATTTCATTCTGCTTTGTTTTTCTGTCACACCCACGTTTGAGTTTGTGACATCACCCACACACTGGAAGGGTGGCCCTGATGTTCCACTGCCTGCTGTCAGCCCCTCCTGGTGATTACAGAGCTTTCCTAATAAGCTGCACTGTAGGAGCCTCTGATGCGAGGAGATATAGATAGTTACAGAGTAAACTGTTTTGTTGGGTGATAATAGCTCTAGTGTCTGAGGAATAACTTATTATGCAAGAGATTATTGCCCAAAAAAATATTTTCTATTTTTTTCATCTCTAAGGCCTTTCTTTCTACCACAATATATACAGATATATCTAACTACCACCCCAGGGACTGTCCATACTAATTCCTTGTAGAAAGACCATCCCCAAAGATAGTTTTGGTCCTTTTATAATGACTGGATTTGGGATTCAACCACAGCAGGCTGAATAAACATGTTTATCTAGATTCTACTTTCAGAGATAGCAGAGGGATGTGTGGTCACTTTGGGTTCAGAACGGCTCTTCTAATTAATCTGTGAGCTCAGTGCCTATTTCAGCTACATCAACAAACAAAACAACTTAACTTGTACTGATAAACAAAACGAATTAGCTTAGTTTTTTTTTCCTTTTAAAGACATCTGAACCAATTTATAATTTTTAATGCTATGGAATCTATTTGTTTTCAGGTCTACAGATTTTTTTTACTTAAAGGAGTTTTGTTACATGAAAATTTACCAACATTAATTAAAGGCCAGACATAAATACTGGAGTTGCACCAGCACATAGCCTGTCAGGCTGAAACAAAAATCTTAACAAGCCTATGTGCTTGGGTGTTACAGAGCAAGGAAGAAAAGTATGACTAAAACATGCTATGTACAAAAAGAACATTAGACATAACGAACATTATAGAACACACAAAACCACAATTACAATTACTGAGATTTAAAAGAACGTCACTAATGAAATGGTCAGAGAAACTTAGGAGATGTTTGTTCAGAAAGAATTCAATTACTTTCCAAAACAGATAGAAACATTAGGAAAAAAAGAAGAGTACATTTACGTGCAACACAATTTTCATAATTCATGACAGAAAACCTGAAGATATCATTCTATCATTTTGTTAGGGAACCCCTCAAAAAATCCCCCTAAACTGACCAGAAACATCCACTCCATGTGAAAGACAGTACAATTCCATACAGTGTTACCTTGACTCATGCTAGGAGAACCTTCTGAAGCAATGTTTATGCTTGTCAATGACTAAACATGGTTTCACAAACCAGCCACGATACTGACATCTACCTGTAGCCGGCTGAACTGTGTGAGGGTAGCAAGCGGGAAGGGGCAATTCGCCAGGAGCAAGCATCACACACCTAACACAACGGACACACTGGCCTTCTGGAAGATATGCACCACAACTGGAAAAAAGTCTTGGAATCACCATTATCCTAAGAAAAGTCTGGGAAGTAACTGGGATTTTAGGCTTTCAAACTAAACCTTTCAGCCTAGTACATTTGTTTTTTATTCCATTAACTGGATTAGCAGTTATAATTGAGTAAAATGTAGAGATAACAGACTTGAGATAAATGAAATAGTATTGACTAGTATTTTAAATGACAAAAATAGTGGGTTTTTTAAATTCATCTTTTTTATGTTGTTTTAGTGAGAACATTTAAGTTCTATTCTCTTAGCTAATTTCCATTATACAATATAGTGTTATCAACTATAGTCACTATGTTTTCCATTAGATCCTCAGACCTTATTCATCTTATAACTGAAAATCTATACCTTTTTTACCAACCTCTCCCTATTTCTCCCAACACCCAGAACCTGGCTGCCACTTTTCTGCTATTTCTATGAGTTTGATTTTTCTTTTTTTTTCCCCTAGTTTCCACATATAAGTGATATCATATAGTATTTGTCTTTCTCTATCTGACTTATATCACTGACAGAAATAGTTTTGATTTAAAGTCTGTTCTCATATAAATGGGCTGTGGCATCAATCAAATTGCTTTAAATATAAATTATATCTAATATTAATACTGCATATTTTCATTTGATTATTTTTATGTAATATCATTACTCCTCGAGAACTTCAAAATCACCCAAAAGAAATAAATGCTACTTCTGATTCTTCAGAAAAAAGAAACGTATGCTGTTCATTTTGGTATGTATAATTTCACTTCTCTTTCTTGGTGTATATGATGTTCCGCTACATAGACAAACACCTATTTTTTCTCCTTGTCATTATTCAGGGCAAGTCCAAGTTTATTCTAGCCATTGCTTCTCCTCTACAACCTGTGAGCCTGCACAGGAAGCCAAAGGAAAATTGAAACTCTCTGAAGAGATCATCCAAAAGGAGAAAATTATCCCCTGTGGAGTTAGTCTCCCTAACTCAGGATGCTGCTGAAACAAACGGAAGACAAGAACAGTGAACCCCGTTGTACACTGAATTCTTAAAGCCACAGTACCTGAGAAGGTTTGCCTTATTAATTATGCACAATAAACACAAAATGTTTATTTATTAAAATTATATACAAATGCATAATATTATCGAAGATCTGAAAAAATTTTCATAACTGAGACACTTTACAGAAATATGTTTGAGATATTAATACAAACTTTAAGGGGAAATAAAGAATTATCCTAAGTACAATTTTTTGTCATTATATCTTAAAACTACCCTAAAAATGCTTCCAGCATCATGCAAAGTTAAGACAGAATTCAATTAAATTAAAAGTATTTTTCGACAAAGATGTTCTAGGATATACAAACACACACACACGTATTTCAAACGGTTGTGACGAAGAGCAAATTTTACCTCCTCCAGTCACATGCATGAAAACTTACTGAACTTGATTATAAGAAATACTAAACAAAATGTTTGGATGAATAATAAAAGAGATGTTAGGGAGTATCACAAAAGGCACATTTCTGGCCGAGATACCACTACCTGGGGCAAATGTTACGTCAGATATTCTTAGCCTCCCCCTTAGCCAAAAAGTAAACAAAAATCTTCTCGAGATCAAAACCTAATTATTAATGACTTACTGGCCAAGAGCTAAGAAAAGCATCAAGTAGGGGAAAAAAGTGTATTCCTATAAGTTTAGCAAAAACAATGGAGTGAATCTTTAATATGATGCAGAAATTGTAGATTTTATTCCTCAGCTCTATAACATATAATATTTCAATCTGGGTTATAATTTCAAGTAATCAAAAAAAGAATAAAACAGTGAATAAAATGAAAAGTAGAACAGAAAAATGTTTTTTAAAAAGAGCACATGTAAGATTGGAAATACTAAGGCAGCTATACAGTTGAAGAAAAATCTGGCCAAAAACACTCTTAGGGAACACTGAAGTCATTCCAAAATCAATAACAAGAATGCAATAAATAAACGATCAAACTCCTAGAGTTTGGTTTGAAATTTTAGTTTCCTTTATTTTAGTAAATCACATTTAAAGTGTAATATAGGGTTATCCTTAATATTTTTAACATTGCAGGTAGTGTTTTGTGTCACTTTTCATTACTTATCAGTGGTTTACTGTTTAATATGCATTTATTGTATTTCCTCATAAATCCTAAATAAAAGTAGAAGCCAATGAAAAGATAAATTTCACGTAAAAAGAGAGCCCACCTACAGCCATCTACTCTTATGTGAAAGCCAGTATCATCAGTGAAATAGAATGCAGTTTGATAATCATAAATTCTATTGGCAAATAAAGATTTACATTATTAGAAAGGCTACTTACTATGATTTATTAAAGGTTTTCCTATTTCTCTCATTAATATAGACATGACAATTAATATATAACAAAGGAAAATTAAAATATAGAAAAAGGTTAGACTGTTTCCATTTTAATGTAGAAACATCTAAAAAATTTGCTGCACAAATAATATGATAGGACAGTGTGCTATAAATCTAAATTTATGCTTTGAAATTAAAATGAATAGCAATTAATGGTGAAAAAGTTTTGGAGTAATAATAAAATATACTGATTTGTAATGGATTCGATTTGGATATTTGAGACAGTAAAAGCTTAGGAAAAGGGTACGTGTTTACATCTAAATAGAGTGAGATGCCACTGCCTAAATTAATGATGCAAATTTGGAAAATAGCCCCAGGTTCAAAAGACCAATTATAAAATTCTTTTGTAAACAAATCCATCCATATTCACATTTTTCATGAATAATTATAACTGCTAGTATTTCTCCACTAATGTTCAATTTATAAAATGAAAAATATATTTCCAAATGAAATTTAAATAATACTTCAGTGTCTAATGATGGTAACTTACCTGCAAATAGTCTTAATAATGACAAAGATAAGAATACTCTACAGGAATAATTTTTATCTATATTGAGCAAATAAAAATCTAAATGGGAAAAAAGTTAAGTATTGTAAGCAATAAAATATTATGAGAAGATACCGGTAAGACCAATACAACCATATCTTCTTAGGAAATAT
>NW_025793324.1:0-1635 GCF_021613505.1 Equus quagga | reverse complement strand
ACTGCAGGCCATGAGCTTACTGGCTTTCAGTATCTTCCAGGAAGAAGGCCTAAGCGACAGCTGCCCTGGCCCCAGCTGCTCTGAACCAGCCCAGACCAGAGCAGCCCAGCCCACACCCACCAGACTAGCACCGACACAGACAGGTGAAGAGTTTACCAAAGTAACCTGCCCTCATTAACCTGGTCAATTCCCCTCCTCTGAGACCGGTGAGGGAGCTGTTTTCAGGTCACGTGATGTACGTAGAACCACGATTTCAAACCATGCATGTGCCAGCTTCTGCCCGCCTCTACGTGCGATGATGAAACTTCCCTTTGAATATTTATTCCCCACCCCAGCGAAGACACCCACCTCCCTGTGCTCGGGGGGCCATCGCTTCGTGAAATTATTCCCTCTGCTCTCCACCTTTTTCTTTGCTGCATGCTGCAAATAAAACTGGACTCTATGAAACTACTTCTGGTCAGTCCCTCCCAAGAGGGACCACGTTCGGTTTGGTAACAAAACTTGTTTTGGGCTTAATTTCCAAGAGACAGGGATGTTAGTTGCACTCATCGGCAGTGCTTGTTGTACAAGCTGCAGTTGTTCCTTTGTTTATTCAGCATTACCCGGGCCCAGCCTTGTGCCAACCTCTGGGCCTGGCCTGAGACTGTGGGCGCCGCTCTCAAGGTTCCCAGGGGAGGACAGACGACAAACCGCCCACTGAATGGGCCTGTCTTATCATCACTGTATCTCCTAGCCTCACCCAGAGCCCAGCACACAGTAGGAGCATAATAAACAGCAAGTGCCTGGGCAGCAGGACAACACGACATCTCTGGCATCTTGACTTCGACAAAAGCGTGGTCAAACAACAGCCTATCCTCTTCTTTGCTGTGTGACTCTAAGCAGGTCACATCACCTCTCTGAGACTCGATTTCCTTGTGTGGAGGATGGGAACTGACATCACGGGGGCCTGTGGGGTTTCAGGAGCTGATCTGTGTAAAGAGCCTGGCACACACTGAGTGCTTTACATGTTACAGCTACTGGAGTTAATATTGTGCCCATGGTGTCCAAGAACCTGGTAAATACTCCGGTCTCCACTCACCTTCTGGAAAGTGAGGAGGACTGACCAGATGATGTCTCTGTCTCGTCCACTCTTGGACTCTTGGAATCAGAGACAGAGGCTGTGCTGAGCAGGCCCAGGCAGAGGAGAAGGAAACTGACAAAGTGTCATCATGATGTTTCGGAAGAGAGAGCTTTAAAAGTGGGACAAGGTTGGCAGAGAAGCCAGGAAGGTGAGTTGCGTGTGAGGAGTCTCCAGCAGGGGAGGTCAGTGAGGTGCCCTCATCAGGACCCAGGACTCCCGAGTGCCCGGGCCCCAAGTGCTCGTGGAGGAGGAGTGTCCTGCCCTTGCAGGCCGCCCAGGTACTGGGTCTCCAGGTCCTGTGGGCTCAGAAGCACATCTCCCATGTTCTGCTCCATCTCCTCTGTCTCAGCTAAGGGCACGGCCTCCACTGTCTCCAAGTCACCAGTGCTCAGGATGCCAGGGATGTGGAGGGCTCTGTGCGAGGGTGTAACCATGGCATCCTCCACAGCCCTGGGCCATATGTCAGGTCAACATCTGGGCCTGCGTCAATCTGACACTAGCTCCTTGGGCTTCTG
>NW_025793323.1:0-7293 GCF_021613505.1 Equus quagga | reverse complement strand
AAGGCCAGAGAGATAGAAAACAGGCCCAGAAATTGCTCATTTGGAAACACATGTGGAGCCCTAATTTGAGCTAGGGGCAAGAGGGACTCTAATCTCAGATGAACTGTCAACCAAAGAGAAACTGGAACCTATCCTTCCCACAACTGCTAGAAACCGAATAGAGGCCTCTGCATTCATTGCAACAGTAGAGAGAAAAAGACAAACAAGATATCCTTAGGAAGTTATGGTTCCAGTGTCCTTTGCAAGGATTTTTACTCCACATCTGCATGGCTCATATGGGTCTGGGACTCTCTAATCCTGGAATCATGTTAAGATATTCCTACCGATACAGCCCCCAAATGAAAGCTGCTCTGGAGAAGGGCTTATCATTCCAAAGTCTTCAGGAACCCTTATAAATAACTTTTTAAGGATCAAACATTCAGTCTTTAGCATCAATAGAAGAGGACTTCCACTTCCAGGGAAAATCAGGAAACAAGGCAGAGATTTGCATTCCTGGATGTGTGTGTGTTTGTGTGTGTGTGAGTGTGTGTGCCAGTACCAAACAAAGTAAAATTCACTAGGCCTTGTATCCAATGAAAGGTTAGCAGTCATGCAAAAAAGCAGGGATATGACCCATAATGAGGGGATTAATTAATCAATTTAACCAATTCAGAACTAACATGAATGTTAGAATCAGCAAGAAAGAACATTACAACTTGCTATAATTGTATTAAAGATGTTCAAAAGTTAAGCAGAGGCATAGAAATTATAAGAAACAGAGTTAAAGTGAACTGATAGAGATGAAAACTACAGCATGTCTGATATAGAAAGTGAATGGAATTAATCAGAGATGAGAAAAGGTGACATTAAAAAACTGGATAGAATTAATCGGATATGACAGAAGGGGAGATAAGTAAACATGGAGATATAACAATAGAAACTATTCAATAGGAAACAGAAGAAAAAATCTGAAAGAATGGCAAGTTCATCAGTGAGCTATAGGACAGCTTCAAGTGGATAACATACACGTAATTGGAGTCCTAAAGGAGAAGGAGCATCAGAAACAGAAAAAATACTAGAAGAAATAATAGCCAAAAATCTTTCAAATTTGAAGAAAATCATAAATGACCAGATCCAGGAAACTCAAGGAATTGCAAGCTGAAGAAAACTGAAGAAAAATGCACCAAAGCTTATCATCGTAACAAATTGTTCAGACCCATGATAAGAAGAATATCTTTAAAGTAGTGAGAGAAAAAAAATATTACATACAAACCTAAGGATGTTGGCAGATTTCAGAGACAGTGGAACGACATATTGGAAGTATTGAAAAAAAGCGCCAACCAAAAATCTATACCCATAAAAATGATATTTCAGAAGCAAATATTGAATAAAAACTTTTAAAACACAGCAAAACTGAAAGAATACATCACTAACAGTTCTGCACTACAAGCAATACTGAAAGAAGTCCTCCAGGAAAAAGGAAAATGATAGCAGATGAAAATATAAATAGCACTGGAAAAAGTAACAGCATGGGTAAATTTACAAAATTTTTCTTGCCACTTAAATCTACTTGAAAGTTAGTTGACTATGTAATCAAATATTATGGCAAGGTTGTGGAACTTATAACACATATAAAAGCATGATAACAATATCAGAAAGTTCAGACGGGTAGAAATGGAATATAGTATTGAAATTCTAACACTAGATAGAAAGTGGTAATACCTTATGGTAATTAAAGATACGTGCTATAAATCTCAAAGCAACCGCTAATAAAAGATAAAGAATTAAATATTATAAGCTAACAAAAGAAATCAAAAGGAATCATAAGAAATACTCAATTAATCCAAAAGTAAAGAGAAAAAGAGTAAGAAAAAACAGATGGGATAAATAGAAAATGAATAGCAAGATACAAATAGATTAAAATTTAAGAGATTAACCATTGTAACACTAACAAAAAAGGATGGTTATTTTAATATCAGATGAAATTGATTTCAGAGCAGAGTATTACCAGGGATAAGGAGGGACATTCGGCAATGATAAAGAGGTCATGTTTTCAAGGATACACAAAAATATTCAACATTTTTGTAGATGCATTCACTATCTTAATTATAGAGATTAATTCACGAGTATAAACATATAACATGTCAAGTTGTGCATTTAAATATGTGCAATTTATTGGATGTTAATTTTACCACAAGAAATAAGTTTTTTTAATTTACTCCTTATCAAGTGAAAAAACAGAACAAAGGAGAGAAAAAATAATCACTCAATCTTCCAGAAAAATAATCTTATATGAATTAGTACCTTGAAACTTTCATGGACAATTCAAGGACTGTTCAATCCATCAATCCCATTTACCTTCTTGTTGATTTATATGCAATGATTATCATATGTTTTACTTCTATGTGTACTTTAAACCTGAAAAATATTATTTTTGCTTTATACAGCTGATAGACATCATAATTCTGCCCATATTTTACTTCATTTCTTACAGCATCTCTACATTAGTTATCCATTGCTGTGTAACAAATTGTACCAAATTTCAGCAACATAAATATTAAACATTCATGGTCTCACACCAGTTCCGTGAGTCAGGAATTTGAGGATGGCTTCCCTGGCTGGTTCTGGCTCAAGGTTTCTCATCAGGTTGCTGTCAAGATGTCAGCCAGAGCTGCAGTCAGCAAAGGACTTGACCAGTAGCTTTCACGGTGACCCACTCATCTGGTGGCGAGTTAGTGATGGCCATTGGCAAGAGGCCTCAGTTTCTTAACATGTGGCTCTGACCATAAAGTTGCTTTTCTGTCCTCACAAGGTGGCATCTGGCTTCCTCTACTGAAAATTATCAAAAAGAGAGTAGTAAGAAGTCACAGTCTCTTTAACTTCCCAGCCTTTCAAATCACACACTGTTATTTCCTCAATATTGTACTGGTTACACAGGTTATCCTGATTTAATGTGAAGAGGAGGGTGTTAATATCAGGAGAAAGGAATACCAGGAGGCAGGGTACGTTGGGAGATTTCTTGGTGGCTAGGAATAAAGTTCTCTGAGTTTCCAATTGTATTCCCCTTGCCTAAAATATCCCCTTTAGCTTTCCTGTCACTGTAGCTCTGCTGGTAATAAAGTATTCCAATTATTTTCTGAATGTGCCTTTATTTTGTCTTTATTCTTGAAAGACACTTTCCTTTGGTGGGTAATTTTAATTTGGTAGTGAATTTTTTCTTGCAATTTGAATACATACTATTTCATTGTCTTCTTGCTTTACTGTTTCATCTCAGAAATCAGCTCTAATTTTCATTGTGTGTTTTTAAAGGAAACTTATCTTTTTCTCTAGTTGCTTTTAAGGCTTTGTTATTTTGTTTTTGTTTTTGCATTGTTTTCTTTTTTCTTGCTGAGGAAGATTAGACCTGAGCTACCATCTGTGCCATCTTCCAGAATTTTGTATGTGGGATGCTGCTACAACATGACTGACAAGTGGCGTAGGCCCACGTCCAGGATCCAAACCCACAAACCTAAGCAGAGCAGAGTATGCCAAACCTAAGCACTACACAAGAGGTCTGGCCTCATAGGCTTTGTTTTCCTCTTTGGTTTGAAGCAACTGTACTATCGTGGTCTTAGGTTGAGTTTCCCTTTTATTTATCCTGATTATGTTTCTTGCAGCTTCTTGAATCTATGACTTGATGTCTTTCATCAACCTGGAAAGTGACCAAGCATTATATCATCAAACATTGATTTTCCTCCATTGCTTTCTTTTTTTCTGTCACTCCAATTGCACATTGCCTTCTTAAAAAATCCCGCGTATTTAAGAATCTTTCTTCTATATTTTCCTTCCTTTTGTCTCTTCTTGATTCTACAATTTTGTTCTAATCTACTTTTTAGTTAACTCACTTTTCTTGAGCTGAGTTTAATCAACTGTGAAATCTGTTGGTGGAATCCTGAGTTTTATTTATTTTATTTTTTCAGCACAATATTTCTATTATGTGTTGAATTAACCAAGTAATTAAATCTAGGTGCTTTCAAGTAAATTCAGTTTCATCCAGTAGTTTGAAAAGCCAGCTCAGGATAACTATCAAAACCCCCTCTGGTCACAGAGACTATGTAAGATTTTGTACCTACTCCTGTTCCTAGTCCTGCTGTCCATTCTAAAACAGGGGGCAGAGTGAAGGGAAAATCCCTTAAAAGGCACAGGTTACTGTGGCTTCAGGTGTACTACAAGTTCAGCTACTGAGACTTAGCCAATCTGTTCTCAGAGTTGGGGAGATCCTCAACGCTTATTCTATCAGGCAGCATATGGGGTGATCTATGGGTGTCCATCTGTCCTCTGCACTGCTTCTTGGAATGAGAAATTTCCTGAGACCATGCTGTGCTCTGTATCAAGTAGACCCTAGCTGGAGATCAATAACTCAGCCCTCACAAAGGATCAATTCTGCCTTCAATTTTCCCCTTATGAAGGTTAATTTTATGTGTAAACATGGCTGGCTATGTTGCCAGTTGTGTGGACAAACACCAGTTGAGATGATGCTGTGAAGGCATGTTTTGGTGTGATTAACATTTAAATCAGCACCTCGCAAAAAGCTGGTTATGCCACATAATGTGGGTAGGCCTCATTCAATCAGTTGAGACATTTAACAACAAAAACTGAGATTTCCCAACGAAGACAAAATTCTTCCTCAAGATTGCAAACTAGAAGTCCTATCTGAGTTTCCAGCCTGCAGATTTCAGACTCAAGGCTGCAACATCAACAGTAACATGAATTTTCAACCTGCCAACCTGCTCTACAGATTTCTGACTTACCAGCCCTGACACTTGCAATTCCATAAATCTCTCTCTCTGGGTATACATTCCACTGGTCCTTTTCCTCTGCAGTTCCCTAAGAAAAAACATTCTTCAAACCTTATGTTCCAACACTTGAGCCAACAGGAACAAAAGATTTCTGATTGTCGTACCAGACATAGTAAATTCTTTCTTTCTCTCACACTGCCTTCCTGCTATTTCTCCAACATGCTGGTCTCATTTCTGCCTCAGAGCAGTGCTATTTCCTCTAGCTAAAGCTCTCTCTATTCCCTGGAGATATCTCTATGGCTCATTTTCACACCACATTTAGACCTTCATAGTCACACCTTATTCTCACCTCTCTGTGACATTCTATGGTAGGTTCACTGCAAAAAGGGATCCCCCATTCTTAGGGGGATCCCTCATCAGTCCCTATATCCATGTTTCCTACAGTAAACTTTGTAGTTCCTCTTATCAAGAGGTAAGGGCTGTTTATCCTCTCCTTCAAAAGGATAAATTACACTGATCCTTACAATGCATCAATTGGGACATTGAGACAGCACTCAATCTAGGCTACAAGATTCCTTAGGTCATTTGACTTTCTCTCTTGAGACCGTGCCAACTGCCTTAGAAAACTGAGATTAGTCTGTCAGTCAATGAGAGACATGAGGCCTAGTCACCCTAACAGCTCCAGCTGCCGGTCAGTCAACTACAGAAATGTGAAAGAGATTAAAGAAATTTGAGCCTTTCTGTATTAATCAGCACCCAGTTGACCTCTCAGCTGACTTCAAGCACACAAGCAAGCCAGTGAAGATCAATAGAGTATGGCACATATTAATAGAACTAATCAGCTGGTCCATTAGCATAACAGCAATAAAAATGCCACCATTTTAAACCACAGCATTTTGTGGCTGGTTTATTACATGACAATAGCTAACTACTGCATCATCTAGTTTAAAATTTCTCCTCACTCTTACCCCCACAATCTTTTACCCTCTTCCTTGCTTTACTTTTCTTTCAGCACTTAGAAAACTGCAATAAATATTTAGTGATGCAATTGTTTATTGCCTGGTTACCCCAACTGGAATGAAAGCAGATATTTTTGCTCCTGACACATAGGAAGAACTCAAAAAACAATCTCGAGTGAATGAGTTCCATGGATTCTTCAGTAGCAATACTTTAAACATATTTCTAATTATGAGGAGCAGTTATGCAGGTAAGCGTGTTCAGACTACACTGATGAGGTTTGCTGGGATCTTTCCTGAAGCTAAATTTAATTAACCCATGTATTTCAGAAGGAGTGAAGAAATAATACTAAAACGACTGGAGTTTTTCCATTTTTACACTGAAATAAGCAGGTTAATTGAATGTTGTCCAAAGGACTCAAGTCATAGCACACTTAGAGCCATAATTTCCTTCAGTCACAAAATTAGACTTGGCTGCCCAAGGGATGGATTTAAAGAGGAAGATGATAGACGATGAGAAAAACTAATAGGGAACACTATCATATATTTCTAGAGTGACAGGGTTAAAGAATTAGGGTATTGCATGTGTAAGAGTGAGTACAATTGTGGAAATGGAGAGAAGATAGAGGGTAGTACAAAAGCACACAGAGTAAGAAAACAACTTTAGTGACATTGACCAGAAATGTTTGGCTGGAAAATCTGTGCATGAAAGGAAACAGCAAGAGAGGGATACTACCTTCTATGTGGCATGTTTCAAATGGGAGAAGTCAAGGGTTTAATAACAGGATAGTCCAGAGTTAAAAGGGTGATTGCAGATAAAGAAAAGAAACCAGGAGAACCAGAAATTAAAATAGAAATGTTCCAGAAGTACGGAGGAACAGGGAAGATAGCATGGATCCATCAAGTTGTAAAATTCAGTGAACCTTTCTCCAGAGGGTTGAGACAAACCTTATTGGCTTAATTATGCGATCACGCCATGGGAAACGTGGAATTCTGTGATGCAAAACGTCCCGATCTCAAAGAGATAGTTACAACATTTTTTCTCAATAATCTCTCACAAAAAGGGATCCAGAAAGAGCAAACTTCCTTAATTTTCTCCTGGACCCTGGAAATCTACCAAAGAGTTACTCAGGAGATATGAGATCTCAGGTAGATAGAGGAACGTGAGTGTTCACGGCTGTGTGCAGAGGAAGCAGATGGTACAGAAAAGACTCACTGACCCATGGTTTGGGGAGGAGGTTTGTGTTCGGGTCTGAAGCACTGTGGGAGGAGCATTATAACTCTGAAAACAGTAGTAAACTGCCACATCTTCAGCCTGGAGGCTGCTGATGGTGAGAGTGAAATCTGTCCCAGATCCACTGCCACTGAATCGGTCGGGGACCCCAGATGCTCTGCTGGATGCTCTGTAGATGAGCAGCTTAGGAGCCTGTCCTGGTTTGTGCTGGTACCAGTCCAAGCTGCTGCTAACACTCTGACTGGCCTTGCACTTCATCTCGACTCTCTGTCCTAGAGACGCTGCCAAGGAGCCTGGAGACTGGGTCATCACGATGTCCCCACAGGCACCTGCAATCACAAATGGA